>NW_008360315.1:4157171-4178306 GCF_000622305.1 Nannospalax galili | reverse complement strand
GGGGGGGCGTGTCATTATTCACCTCTGGGGAAATCTTTATCTTCTGTATGTCTTTTGTGAACTGTTCCTCATGTTTTAAAGACTTCCAAAAGCTCCATAGCACAAAATTTAGCTTTTTGTTAATTTTTTCTTTAGGAACTCAGGCTTGACACGAATCTTGCCACATTTGCCTTTGAGGAGATCTGTCAGATCTCTCTCTGCTTTGTCTCCTTTATCTCTCTCTTAGGTTGCTCTACTATTTTACAGACATTCTTTACATGCTGATCGAAGTCACTCACATCTGTCAAAACCTCTCCTAATTTATAAAGATCCTGCCTCACTAAGGAACTCAGCAAATCTCCATACCAATCTCCTCGAGGTCCTTGCTCAGTCAAGTTCAAGTTCTTCCTTAAATCTCTGGTGAATACAGACCTATCTCGTCCAGTGAACTGGGTATCATACATTACTTTTCTCATCCTACTTCTCTCATTAGTGCCTGTTCCTGTTCTATTGTCCTCCAAACTTTGGTATCCATGGGTGCCTCTGCAGGTAATGACCAAGTATCTCTAATGGCTCATAGATGTCAGTCTATCAGGGACTGATTCCCACCTGTACTGCCTCAGGTTATGCAGCCTATATCTCAAGAAGAGATGTGTGGTTATATTGCTCAGCTTTTCTGAAGAAATTAAACTAAAGTGATCTGCTCTCATGTCCCAAAGCTTCATAAGTCAGGTGGTGAGGGACTCACCTAAGAAAGTAGGTGCAACCAAGCCTAAAAAGAAGGTATCTGATGTCCATGGTCTGTCTTTAAGAGGACAATCCTATGCAACAACTGAATTTATGCAAATCAAAATTGTTTGTTTGAAAGTCTTCCCTAGTTCCAAAAGCTCCAGTGCCTAGTATTCTGATTGCCATAGTCTCTCACCACCAGACCATTGTTAAAACCTCCATCAGCATGCTGAAAAATGTATTTTCCCTGTCTTTGTAGTAAAGGTCACACCAGAGGGGCATATTCAGCTATTTCTAGTCACTATGTGCTTTTTCCCACGAGTTCCTTCAATGATTTGGGGTCCCAGGATGAGTCTTTTATTGTCAATCTAATCTGGGCTCTCTTTTTCTTCTGGCCCCCTAGCCATAATGGCAAGCTAACACCTCTATCTTTTTCTCTATTATGCAATGAACAGGCAAGGTCAGAGGCCAATATTGAAAAGGCCAGCCTCATATTCCTTTCTCACTGCAATTCCTATCTTATACCCTCAGTTTCCCTTCAGGCTTCTGACCCACAGAGCAATCAGGCTGCCTCTGAAGTTGCTTGCTGATCTGTTCACTACTGGTATACTAATCTTACTACTTGCAAAGTCTACTCCAAAGCTGTTTTTAAAGCATCTCCGTATTGACATGGTCAACCCCATTGGTGAAGCAGGTGTGGCACTATATACCATCTGTAAGAGGAACGCCATCCTGGGGTATCCCACACAGACATCATCCACCTAGATGGCTTCACCTTAGTTATGTAACTCACTGTCCACTGCACTAGCCATGTCACTGGTGCTACCCCCACCAACCCTATAGGGTAGCCCATCATGTTAAAATTTCTTCTCCCAACACTCTCCCCTCACCTGGCTTCCTTTTGGTAGGTTGTTAGCCTCTTTCTTTGTATCAGAGACAACACCATTGCTCTTCCCAAACTCATCCTTGGTTTCTTGTATCCTGCCAACTACTCCAATTGTGGCTAAAATTCCATCTGTGAGGTACAAACATCTGACCCAGCCCCTTCTACCCTTGGGTTCCTACAACAAAGCAAGGTACTATTTCACCAAAGTGCAGTTTGGAAAACCTGATTTTATTGGGCTTACTTACAGAGCAGTGAGTGAGGAGTTACTACAGGAGTGTAGGTTTTCCCATCCTAATGCTGTCCTTGCAAGCCTCCATTCAGGAATGGACCATGACTTCCCAGCAGCTGTACAAAATGGAAAAGACCCTCCCTAAGTCTTCCTCCACTTATATACCCTTAGTCCCTCCCCCTCGTGTAACTATAACTGGTTGGTTAGGAGGTGTGCCTGACTCTCCCTTCCTGTCCTTTCTTGTGGAGCTTACCAGTTGACAAATTTGACTGTGGTGATCCTAAGAAAGTAGGTGCAACCAAGCCTAAAAAGAAGGTATCTGATGTCCATGGTCTGTCTTTAAGAGGACAATCCTATGCAACAACTGAATTTATGCAAATCAAAATTTTCAAATACTTATAAAATGCTAATCAAGTTAGACTATATGCTAAGCCAAAATTTACAATTACGAACTCTGTAAAATGTTGAATTATAAATTAATTATTAATTACCTAGAAAAGCCTGAATGATTAAATTTAATTTGAAGACATAACTTTAGACAACATACATCTAAATAAATGAATATTCAATTGATAAATCACTGGGGAACTGCAAAATCTAGCAAATAGATTATTATAAAATGAAAACATGCAATCTTTATGATATAACTAAACCAATGCTTATTCAGAAACACAGCTTTTAAGACATAATTTAGAAAAATAGAAAATTTTCAAATTCATAACAATATTGTACTTCGGGAACTAGAGAAAGTAAAGACAACCACAAGAAAAAAAATTGGAACTGAATTCATTAGTTTAGACAGAATATTGATAACACAAAGTATAGTCAGAGAGTAAATCAAGAAAATCAAAGTTGACTGCCTGAAAAATATCCACAAACCTAATGAAAAGTAAACAATGCCAAAGCACATGTAGGGATAGGAGAGATGCTATAGAGGTTAAGGGCACTGGCTGCTCTTTCAGAAGACTTAGGTTCAGTTTCTAGCACCCACATGGTAGCTAGCAACCATCTGTAATTCAAGTTTCAGTGGAGCCAATTCCCTCTTCTGCCTCCTGAAGCACTTCATGTACATGGTGCACTTACATACATGTCGACAAAATACATATATAAAATAAAAATCAAATAATTTAAAAAGCACAAATAACTAACATTGATAGAAAAGAGCAGGCATCTCTAAAGAACAACAAAATAGCTGGTAAAGATTTTTCTCCCACTCAGTGAGTTTCTTATTCACTTCCTTGGTTGTTTCTTTTGCCTTACAGAAGGTTTTTATGTTAATGAGGTTCCACTGTTGACTGATGTTCTTAATACCTGAGGTATAGGTGTCTGATTCAAAAAGTACTTTCTTACACATACATATTTTAGGGAACTGCCTATGTTTTCTTCTAGCAGTTTCAGAGTTTTAGATTGCACATTGAGGTCTTTGATCCATTTGGAGTTGACTTGGTGCAAAGTGAAAGATAGTTGTCCATTTTCATTCTTCTATATATGGAGATTCAGTTTTGTCAGCAGCATTTGTTGAAGATGCTGTCTCTCCTCTATTTTGTATTCTTGGCAACTTGAGTAAATATCAGGTGACTGAAATTTGTGTGTGTGTGTGTGTGTGTGTGTGTCTGTGACAGTACCATCATTTGTGTGTGTGTGTGTGTGTGTGTGTGTGTGTGTGTGTGTGTCTGTGACAGTACCACGCTGCTTTTATAACTATATCTCTGTAAAGGATTAATATCCAGAATATACAAAGAACTCAAAAACCAAAGAATCAAGAAAATTAATGACCCAATAAAAGTTGTGCTAAGGACCTGAACAGTGTTCTCAAATGAAGAGGTTACAATGGCTAAGACATACCTTAAAAAGGATGTTACACCTCCTTAGTGGTTACAGAAATGCAAATCAAAATCACTTTAAGATTTCTTATGCAGATTGGAGAGATGGCCCAGCAGTTAAGGGCACTGACTGCTCTTATGGAGGAACTGAATCCCCAGCACTCACATGGCAGCTAAAAACTTTCTGCAACTCCAGTTTCAAGGGATTCAATGCTCTCTTGTTCCCTACACGGGCATTGCACAATATGGATGTACTTACATACATGAAGACAATACACTCATACACATAAAATAAATAAAAAATAAAAATAAATATTTACATAAATAAAAGATTTTACCTTACCCAGTCAGATTGCCTAAGATTAAGAGAAGAAAAAGACCCAAATCCTGGCCAGGATTTGGAGAAAGAATGCTTTTTCACTGCTGGAAGGATAGCAAACTTATGCAACCAGTATGGAAAAAAAGTGTGGAAAACTCTTAAAAATCTAAACATGAATCTACCATATGGTCTGGTTATACTACTCCCTGGTGTATACCCAAATGACTCATCCTACTGCAGAGATACTTGTACATCTATTTTCTTTTTTTCTGGACTTTTCACAATAGCTAAGAAATGGAAATCATCTAAATGTCTCTCAATTGATGAATGGCTAATATAAATATGGTACATTTAAACAATAGAGTTTTACTCAGCACTAAGGAAAGATGAAATCACTAAATTTGCACATAAACGCATGGAAGTAGAAACTTATACTAAATGAAGCAACAAAGACTGAGGAAAACAAGTAGCATATGTTTTCCCCTCATTTGTGGATCTCATTACTAAGCCCCTAAATATGAATATATATCTTGATGTAACAGCAAGAGTCAGGAAAATGGACAGGAACCACGGAGGTAAAAGGAAAGATAGACCCCAAGAGAAAGGGGTAGTAGGAAACAGATGGTACCAAGGTAAAAATGATGAAAATGGATGTACTCAACTAGAAAGGGGGGAGGGAAGGCTATACAAGTAACCATCGGAGTTAAAGGGGAAGATGGAACTAAAGAGATTGGGGGACAATAGGAGACAGGTATTTCCAAGGAAAAAAATGGGGGAAGTGGGCATACTTTAACTGGGGAAAGAGGAGAGAGGCTAGTCAGGGAAAGAGAGGATATATATATATATATATATATGGCATAGATGGTGTGAAAAAACAAATGGGAATGTATTAATACACCCCTGAAAAATACACATACAATATCTGAACATGAGTACATGCGTATGCCTAAAGACTATATAACAAGGAACACAATGCCAGATAAAAGAAAACCCCCTTTGAGTTGTTGGTCAGGGTAGTCCAAGAGAGACTCCTTATATACGTCTATTTCCATGACCTTTGATTACCGCCCAGAACTTAAGGTTAAAACACTTTTAATTAAGACAGGATGTACTTCAGACATAGGACTTGGATAACTCTCATAGTTCATGAACACAGGGAAGAGAGTCTTCTAGGTCACTGGAAGCTTGCCCATGTGAACTTGTGGCAATGGTGGCATCAAGCACAGGACCCATGTCAACTCAATTAAGCCAGGGCCCAAATGGGAGGAGAGAAGTAAGTGGCAGGGAACATTAGACTGAGAACTATTGAAGACTGATTGTTGCTGGGTGAGGGAGAGATGGTTTTACATAGCATCCCTAGATGGGCAAACTAGACTGCAGTGGACAAATTTACACTAAAGGACATTTGGACAAAAATGCCTGAATGAATAAAACTTAACAGGTATGTCAGAATACATGAGTTCTGGCAGGGGGATGGGGAAGGAGATCTAAATTTGATTAAGAATTGTTTTATGAAATTATAATGGCTCAATAACACACACACACACATACACACACACACACACACACACACACACACACACATATATATGATATACCAAACATTTTTGGATGGGAATCCATTGTCCTAAAATTATGATTTCATTTGTGTCTACTATGCCTATAATAATTTACCAAAATATTCAACATTTTATAAATAGAAAAATAAGCCAGAAAGAAAAAAATAAATTATCAGTAGTCAATTATTTAAATACAGATACTCAATTTAAAAGTTAAATATGTAATTATGATTAAAGTTATGTATATAAATTCAGTATTTAAGGAAATTAACTCTCTCCCTGTTACATTTTATACAATAATCATTAAAAATTCCTAGCATATCTATGAGCATAGCAATTTTGTTTAATTATAATAAAACATAAATTGATAATTATTAACCTTTGCAATTTACAGATTTTATTGTATCCTTAAATAAAATGAGCTGATCTCTTTCAGTTAATTGTTGTCTTACTAAAAAATATTTCAAGTAAATCTAACAATAAAATTTCTACTTAGTTTGTGACATGAAAATACAATTTATTTTTCTTATCTTGATTTGTAGAAAATACATGGCTGGCATACAAATGAGATGGAGTCCTATACAAACTACCATTCTTCAGCAAAATCATTGTCTAGCCAAGGCCATTAGATTGCATTGTTTAATGATCAGAGCAACAATGGAGATTATAATTTGGAAGTAGACTATGATTTCATTTTAACGCAAAGCAATTATTAAAAGGTTACTATTCTTAATCCTGTTTTGTTTTTAAGAAATCTGAGATTTACACAGGTTACCTAACTCCCCTCTGAATGACCAGCAATGAGTGATAATCATTGATACTTAGCATCTCTAATTCTAAGATCTAAGATTTAATAATTATCTCAGCATCTTCAACTCTAGCCTCATAGCTCTAAGATCATGCTTATCTTTTCATGTGAGTATAATAGAATTCTCTAGAAGCAATCTCCAAATCTCCATAGGTGAAATTACAATAGTCTCTATGTTCAAAGAGATTTAATAATTCAGATTCTTCTATTAAGTCAAACATTAAGGAAAATTGGTGAGTGAGACTGCTAGCTCTCCTTTTTTTGCAAAATACAACAATATTCATTATTACATAACAGTTATATTCTTGGATAATGGTTTTATCATTTTTATTACTAAATGCTTAACTATTTTAGATATTCCAATTTAAATTTTTAGTAGCTTTAGTAATAATAACATACATACAAAAACAAAAACCTTTGGGATTTTCAAAAAATTTGAACAGGTTACAAATAACCTTAGGCCAAACATTTTGAAAATTACTGTTATTATACTTTCTGAGGATTCAGAATTTGAATCAGTGTCTTTGGCTAAAGGAACTTATTTTAAACACAGTATATAACCATTCTACAAAAGAAACTAGTGTATCATTTTGAAGTTTACTTAATTGTTCAGTTTAAAATCTGAAAGAATAATCTTAAACCCTTGAATGGTAGTAACAGAATTTGGTATCATACAGGTAAAAGAACTCTGGAAAATATTCAGTAAATAAATGCATAGATATCCCACAAAGTGACAGGAGTCATATTTTCCCCAGGAAAAAAAAATAAATTTGGAAAAATTACAAATTTTTTAGAAGAAAAGTGGATCATATAAATCAAAAGTGATATAAACATCATATATTCATGAAGCATAATTATGTGATCTGGCATGTGGTAATGCAGGCATGTGTACACAGACACACACATACACCACACACACACACACACACACACACACACACACACACCACACACAGTGTACAGTTATAAAATGGAATTTTGCCAGCAGAAACTAAGGAGAAATGAACCAATTAAGGTTTCTTATGAAACTAAGAACAGTGGCAATTTAAAATAACTAACCCACGCTTAACTGTAAATAAATCACTATGAATTCAATAAAAATTAATTGAAAATATGAAATATTTGTAAAGATCTGCAAAATAATTTTCAGCATTCATTGCATATGATGAGCTTCGAGTTTAAATTATTGTCATTGTGTGCTGTCCTGGGAGAGTAATATGTTCCCCATCAGATGCTTCTTTATGATGTCTGTTGACACTGCACTGTCTGGAATATTTTGTAATAAATATATAAATGATTGATGTTTTGAGCATTATTCATGAAATTCCGAAATTTATATGAGGTCCCAAACTTTTATGAAACTTGTATTACTTGTCAGGTGACATGGTAAAAGCCTGGGTTAGGCTTTTAGTTGAGTTTTGAAACCGATACCTCCAAACAAACAAAGAATTTTCCCCTGACTTCACAAATATCAAAATAGAAGTTCAAAGATTGTCAGCACCCCTGAGGGCTAGGAAGCTGTGATTCACAACAATATGGTTTTCTTTTTTTTTGAATGTAGTGATTTCCTTTAAATACACCATTATTAAGAACGAGACACATACATTTTTAGATACTTAGGATTATTGCATTTTGAAGATCTGAAGTACATTATGGCATAATTATAATACTGTGTTTTAAACTTTTTTTTTCCAAAGATAGTAGATTGTAAATGTTATATCCACATATAAAATTTGTTGATCATAAGAAGTAATAGATATATTAATTAGTTTGACTCTGGGAATCATTTAAAAATGTTTATAATAATCAAGAACTAATGTACTAATGTACCACTGAAGTATATGCAAGCTTCATTTTCTAATGATACCTACATGAAGCTAGAAAAAAATAATAAAAAAACCATATTTTCTATATTTAAGTAAAAATGAAATACCTACATATTTCCATTTCACCATTTGGTTTTCTTCCTCTTAAAAAAATTAATTTTGGGGGCTGGAGAGATGGTTCAGTGGTTAAGAGCATTGATTGTTCTTGAAGAGGACAAGGGTTGGGTTCCCAACACAAACGTGGTGACTACAGTCATCTCTAAGTCCAGTTCCAGGGAACCCAATACTCTCTTTTTTCCTCTGTGATCATTGTACAACCCTGGTGTACTTTCATATAGGCAGGCAAAACACTCACACATAAATAAATAAAAATAATAAATAAAATATTTTAACACTCTAATTTTCCTTATAGAAAAATATATAATAGTATCACAATTACTTCTTTTTAAAATGCACTTAACATTATCAGAATTTCTAATATTCATTTAAAAATATATATGTTAATATATATATATATATATGGTTCTTAACAGAATTTCTTGTTTTCCAATCTTGTTCATGTCATATCATTTCCTCATTTGCATTTATGAAGATGATCAAGATATTTAAGATGCTGATGGTCTATGCACACTAAAGGAAAGCCAAAGCTCTCTAGTGTGCCCAACTTGTGAAGGAGAAAAGAGTAGCCCCCTCCCTTAGAAGGGTTTAGAAAAGTAAAATGATATTAGGCAATAATTGTTAGCAGTTACAGCTAAAATGTCATCACTTGTTTTCAGACTCTACATCTTCCTTGGGAGAATGAACTGAGAATAAGTTAAAGAAGCTAATTGTTAACAAGTAATAAAAATTAGGTATGTGAATTGAGAGGCAGGGTTCAGGGTGTTTTGAATTAAGTGGATTTGTCTTGCATACAGAGCCATTTTCCAATATAACACTATCGTATTAAAATCAACAAGGAATATTTACTGAAAGTGATTTCTGTGATGAGTAACATTCTAAATGGGTCATAAGAATGAACTCATTTTACTTGCCCAGCCACTTTAAGAGACTGATGCTACAATTATCACCCCAAGCTCTAGAAAACCAAAGAAGAGAAAAGTGAATTAATTTCCTCAGTCCATGGAAGAAGCCAAGGATTTCTAATTTGCATTTCTCTTTGGAGAACACACACTAAACTTGTGTGTCATGGGCATCTGAGTCCCATCCCTGATTTTGCATTTTAACAAGATTCCCTTATCTACTCTTGTGTTTTTAAACACTTTTGTTTGTACTTTTTTAAGTGTGTTTTGTGTCTCACCAACAAGTTACCCTCAACACATTTTGCATGTTTCTATAAGAACCTGAACTTCCATTAAAATGTTTATTAAATGCTACCATATTGAAACACTGCTCCTCTGATTGGTCAGGGGTTGAAGATATCCAGGGTAAAAATAGTGAGTTTCATCAGAGTTTGCATCATATTGACGCTCCTATCAAAATCCTTCACACACAGTGTGCTTTTGTTAAAGCTTTTTAAATAAAAAATCGATGATTGCCACTGATAAACCAAAGAATCTCTAGATAAAAGAAAAGAAATACAATTTCTGTTTATTGAATATGTCCCTGGTTTTATCCTACAAATTGAATTAATCATTTGATAGAGCAATTGCTTACTTCGTATCTACCATGAAGCAAATATTGAGTTAATTGTGGGAGAAAAGATCTTAAACAATACAGATGCCTTTTGTTCCTCCACTCGCGTCAATACCTTCTACGAGAGAGGCTGATAGGAATCAGAAGATATGGAGAAATGCTGGGAACTTCCATCCTCTGGCCAATCCTGAACCTTCAACAGCAGGGAATGACAAAATGTGTCTGCCCAATACTGAGCCTAATCAACAGCGAGACATGGATAGAGATGTGCCTGTGGGGCCCTGCTCACACTGGTGATCTTTTTCCTACTGGTAGATTCAGGGAAAGGAGCAGTCATCACCTTCAGTTGTGAACACCCTGGTGTCCATGGATGGTCTCAATCTAATGGTCACTGAGACAGCCCTGGTTAAAATAATAGGGTCACAGAGTATAACCAAAAAGCATGAATCTGAGATAGGGACAAGTAGGGGAGGTTGTAGTATTGGAGGGAGATAATAGAAAGTAGAGGAAAAGAGCAATCAGAATGCAATGTATTCATATATAAAATTGCCTAAGAGCTAACAATTGACTATAAGCTACAATGGTAAAATATGCCAAAAAGTTTTATGTCTGATAATCCCAATAAAGTCATGAAAATATTGAAGGTATGAAATATTCTAAACAAAAGCTCAAATATTTGGTAAATCAAATTTTCATGGACCATTAAAAATACTCTCTTCAAATTGTTTTCATGAAGGGCAAAATGAAATATTTCATAAAAATATTTAAAATTTCTGAATTTAAAAAATAGCGTAAGAAAACTTGCCTAGTGTCTGATCAACAATTTTGAAGATTTTGAAAAGGTTGTAATCATGAAGGTTAAAGGAAAAATGACCCACGGGGGAGAATTTTATGTTGTAGTCTAAAATAATGTATGTTTTAGTTGATGGAAGAAGTGGTAGAGAATTATTCAAGGTAGTAGAGAGCAAATACTCAGACAGATACAATTTACTCAGCTATCCTGGAACTCAAAATGTAAATAAGGCTGACCTCAATCTCTCACAGAGATCCACATGCTTCTGCCTCCTGAGTGCTGGGATTAAAGGCCTGAGTCACCATGCCTGACAGAAGGCTTCACTATTGCCCTATAGTTATGTAACAGGTGGTCTTTACATAGACGTCTACTCAGCATACTATAAATATCATCTCATAAATGCTAAACCATGTATAATTTATGTGACAGATTGGGTTCTGAAATAAAACATAAAAATATTGAGTGCAATGTTTCCTTTAAAGAAATATAGAGACAAGTTTCTTTAAAAGATTTTTTTTTGAGGTAGTGGGGGATTCAGATATGGGAGGCTATCTAAATTTGATAAAAACATACTGTAAGAAGTTTGCAAAAAATTAATAAAAATGTTCTTGATTAAAAGTTTTTTCTCAATCCAGTTATCACACAAAGAATAAAAAAGACTATGTAATTTTAATGTAGGCAAAAGACAAATAGTAATAGAAAATAGAGTGGCTCCATATCTTTATAAACACAACAATCTTCCTTACAACAAAGCATATAATTAAGCAGGTTGGAACATATTAGATGTGTGGGGATATTGAGCTTCAAGTCTGCCATGGTCCGTGAGAACCTTGCTTTCTTGAGGGATGGTGATCCCAACTGGCAACAGAGTCCCAGATTCTGGGAATTGTGCATCCCTTTCCTACAAGCTGTTTATTAAAAACTTCAAGTATCTTTTAGAGAGGGTGGGTTTGGACCTGAATAAATGTAGCAGGCTGGGATATCAACAGACTGACAGAGAGTGCTGAGTTCTGGCCTCCCTCTGGCCTCCATCTAGCAGAGGGCCTGAGAACCCAGGAGACTGCCTGAGAGCATCCATGTCTTACCTCCACATGGTGGTGAGCTTCAGCTAATTGTGCCATACCCATCCCACTACCCAGAGTTTTGTGAAGCTCCTCCCAAGGCCCCAGGGCAGATCTGGCTTTGGTAGGCTAAGGCCGATATGCTAGCAGAGAGCCATAAATGTAGCAGGCTGGGATATCAACAGACTGACAGAGAGTGCTGAGTTCTAGCCTCCCTCTGGCCTCCAACTAGCAGAGGGCCTGAGAACCAAGGAGACTGCCTGAGAGCATCCATGGGAGGGTGGGTTCAGACCTCCATCAGTATAGTGGCTCAGATCTCAGCAGACCACCAGCAAGTGCTGAGTTCTGGCCTCTCTCTAGCCTCCAGCTAGCAGAGGGCCTGAGAACCCAGGGGATAGCCTGAGCACCCCTGGATCCTGCCTCCATGTGATGGTGAGCTTCCCCTAATTGCTCCATACCCATCCCCCTACCTTGGATTTTGCGAGGCCCCTCCCAAGGCCCCAGGGCAGATCCGGCTTTGGTAGGCTAAGGGTGAGATCATAGCACACAACAAGAGAGGGTGGGTTTGGACCTCCATTGGTATAGCAGCTCTGATCTCAGCAGACAGCCAGAGTGTGCTCAGGTCCAGCCTCCCTCTGGCCTTGCTCTGACATGGGGTTGAGAATGCAGGGGGCTGCTTGAGAGTACCCAGAGCACCTAGATCCTGCCTCCATGTTGTGAAGGAAGACTGAGTGTATCTGTCTGGAACCTGAATTGGGCTTCTGTGGGTACTCCTGAATAGCTGATCTGAAGCCATCAGTTCCCTCTAAATTAAACCTGAGAGAACCTGAACCCTGTACCAACCAGCTTTACGTAACCAATAAAGAAAGGATCTAGGCACCCAGATAATACAAACAAATGCTTACTTCAACTAAACCATATCAGAATTATAAACAACTAAAGAAATTCACATGCCAAAACCACAAGTAAAGAATAATAAAATGGAAAGCCAAAACACTATGCCCCCACCAAAATCCACCAATTCTGTAGAAGAGTTCTACAAGGAGAACCCCCCTAGAGATAAACCAGAACACTGAATTTTAAAGAACAATCATAAACACGATCAAGGAATTCAATGAATTTAAAGAACACACAAACAAACAAATTGAAGAGCTAAAAGAGGATAGGAATAAACTTCTGAATGAATTCACAAGAGATAGAAACATTGAAGAAAATTCAGGTAGAAATGAAGAAGGAAGTACTGAACTCAATAAGCTGACTTGAGACAATAGGGGAAAGCCTCACTGCTAGAATGAATGAAGTGGAAAACAAAATATCAACACAGGAGGTTAAAGTTGAAGAATTTGGCCACTGAATCAAGAGTATGGAAAAAAATTTAAAAGCACAGGGATGGAATATTCAAGAGATGTGGGAGAACATGAAATAACCAAACATACGGATCATAGGAATAGAGGAAGGAGAAGAATTTAAGGTTAATGATGTTGACCAGATCTTAAACAGGGTTGTAGAAGAAAATTTCCTGAAATTAAGGAATGACATGCCCATACTAATACAGGAAGCACATAGAACACCAAATAGGATCAGAAAAGAAATGCCCCAACACATATTATAGTAAAACCACTAAATATACAGAACAAAGAGAGAATACTGAAAGCAGCAAAAGAAAAACAATAAGTTAATTACAAAGGAAAGCCCATTAGAATTACAGCTGACTTATCAATGCAAGCTATGAAAGCCAGAAGAGCCTGGACCAAGGTATTTCCAGTTATACATGACAACAGATGCCAGCCCAGAATACCATAGCCAGCAAAAATGTCTATTATAGTTGAGGGGTAAAGAAAAATCTTCCATGACAGGAACACCTTGAAAGAATACAAGTCCAATAGACTGAACTCCCCAGTCAAAAGACAAAGGCTAAGTGAACGGAGTAAGAAACAAAATCTATCACTTTGCTGTCTGCAAGAAACCCATCTCACCATCCAGGACAGGCACTACCTTAAGATAAAAGGATGGAAAAGAATATTCCAAGCAAATGGCACTAAGAACAAGCAGGGGTTGCAATTATAATATCTAACAAAATAGTCTTCAAAGTAAAACTAATCAGAAAGGAAAAGGTGGGTCATTGCATTCTGATCAAAGGAACAGTTAACCAATAAGATATTACAATCCTTAACATATATGCACCAAATTGTGAGGCACCCAAATTCATAAAAGCAATACTACAAGACTTTAAAACACAGATTCACCCCAACTCAGTAATAATAGGGGACTTCAATACCCACTGTCACCATTAGACAGGTCAACTGGACAAAGAATAAACAGAGAGACGCCTGAATTAAATGATACCTTACATCAAATGGATCAAACAGACATCTTTTGATTATTCCACACAAACACCAAAGAATATACTTTCTACTCAGCACCCCATGGAACTTTTTCAAAAATTGACCACCTACTGGGCCACAAAACAAACCTCAACAAATACAAAAAAAACTGAAATAATTCCATGCATCCTATTGGACCTCAAAGCAATGCAGCTCAAAATCAACACTGCAGGAAGCCCTGGTCACTACTTGAACTTGTGGCAATTGAACAACCCACTCCTAAATAATGAGTGGGTGAAAGGAGAAATTAAGAAAGAAATAAAAGAATTCCTGGAATTCAATGAAAAGGCCAATACAACACAACACAACCTCAGGGACACATTAAAAGCAGTCCTAAGAGGGAAGTTTATACCCTAAGTGCCTACATTAAAAAATTAGAAAGAGGCAAATGAACGACCTAACACTGCAACACAGGCACTGGAAAGGCAAGAATAAATGAAATTCAAACCCAGCAGAAGAGAAGAAATAACAAATATCAGAACATAAATTAATGAAATAGAAACACAGAAAACAATACAAATAATCAGTGAATCTAAGAGCTGGTTTTTTGGAAAGCTAAAGAAGATAGACCCTTAATCCAGTTAATGAAAAGAGCAAATCCAAATCAACAAAATCAGGGATGAAAGTGGAAACATAACAACAGACACTCAAAAGATTCAGTCCATTATAAAGGAATATTTTACAAACCTATATGCTACTAAATCTGAAAGTCTAAAAGAAATGGATGGATATCTGAAATCATGGGAAACATGAAAGTTTAACGAAGAAGAGATCAACAGTTTAAACAGACCCATAACATATAAGGAAATTGAAACAGTAAAACAAACCCTCCCAACTAAAACAAGTCCAAGCCCAGAAGGATTTACAGCAGAATTCTACCAGGTATTTAAATAAGACCTACAACAAATACTACTTCAATTATTCAAATGATAGAAACTTAGGGGGAACTCCCAAATTCCTTCTATGAAGCCAACATCACTCTAATACCCAAAGTGGGTAAAGACACCACCGAAAAAGAAAACTATAGACTCATATCCTTAATGAACATAGATGCAAAAATTCTCAACCAAATAATCAAAAACTGGCATACAGACACACATTAAAAAGATCATTCACCATGATCAAGTAGGCTTTATCCAAGAGATGCAGGGATGGTTCAATATACGCAGGTAAATAAACATCATTAATCATATAAATGGACTGAAAGACAAAAACCATATTGTCATCTCAATTGATACAGAAAAGGCTTTTGACAAAATTGAGTATGCATTTATATTCAAAGTCCTAGAGGGAATTAGGCTGGAGGGAACATTCCTCATCATAATTAAAGCTATATACATCAAACCGTATCCAACATCATTTTAAATGGATAAAAACTGGAAGCATTCTCATTAAAATCAGGAATCAGACAAGGACGTCCATTACCTCCACTCCTTTTCAACACAGTGCTTGAAACTCTTACTAGAACAATAAAAGAGGAGAAGGAAATTAAAGGAGTACTAATTGGAAAAGAAGTCAAACTATCACTTTTTGAAGATGATATGATTCTATACCTAAGAGATCCCAAGAGTTCCACCAAAAAACTCCTAGAACTGGTCAACACTTTCAGTATAGTGGCAATTTATAAAATCAATCTACAAAAATCAGTGGCCTTTCTATATACCAATAACAAATAATTGGAGAAAGAATATAAGGAAATGCTCCCATTCAAAATTGCTGCAAAAAACAATAACATATCTTGGAATAAATCTGACCAAAGACACCAAAGATATCTACAATGAAAATTTTAAAACTCTAAAGGAAGAGATGGAGGAAGAAACCAGGAGTTGGAAGGGCCTCCCATGTTCATGGATTGGAATAATTAATATTGTCAAAAAAATATTGTAAAAATGACCATCCTTCCAAAAGCAATATATAGATTCAATGCAATCCCAATCAAAATCCTCATGACATAGTTCACAGAAAAAAAAATCCTTAAATTCATATGGAGGTACAAAAGACCCCAGATAGCCAAAGCAGCCCTGAGCACAAAGAGCAATGCTGGGGGCATTACTATACCAGATATCAAAGTATACTAAAGAGCTATAGTCCTAAAAACAGCATGGTACTGGTGCAAAAACAGTCATATAGATCAATGGAAGATCATTAAAGATCCAAGTACAAGTACACACAATTTCAGCAACCTGATATTTGACAAATGGGCCAAGAACACACAATGGAGGAAAGACAACATCTTCAACAAATGGTGCTGGCATAACTGGATCTTCACCTATAGAAGAATGAATATAGATCCTTATCTTTCACCTTGCCCAAAACTCAACTCCAAATGAATCAAAGACCTCAAAGTGAAACTGGAAACCCTCAAACTATTAGAAGAAAATATTGACAATAGCTTACAAGATATATGTGTAGTAAAGGATATTCTAAATCAAACAGAAATTGCTCTGATTTTAAGGTCAGCAATCAATAAGAGGGACCTCATTAAACTAAAAAGCTTCTGTACAACAAAAGAAACAATAAAAATAGTGAAGAGAAAACCCATAGAATGGGAAAAACTTCACCAGTGACACATTTGACAGAGGTTTGACATCCAGAATATATAAAGAACTCAAAAAACAAAGAAGCAAGGAACCAAATGTCCCAATGAAAAGATGGAGTAAAGATCTAAACAGAGTTCTCAAGGAATGAAATAAAGATGGTTAAGATGCATCTCAAAAAGTGTTCAACATCATTAGTAATTAGGTAAATGAAAATTAAAACCATCCTAAGGTATCATCTTACTCCAATCAGACTAGCTAGGATCAAGAGAACAGATGATAACAAATACTGGCAAGTATGAGGAGAAAGGGGAACGCTCATTCACTGCTGGTAGGATTGCAAACTCATGAAAGCTCTATGGAAAACAGTGTGGAGAACTCTCAAAAGCTAAAAATGAACCTACCATATGACCCAGTAAAACCTCTCCTTGGCATATACCCAAAGGTCTCATCCTATTGTAGAGACACTTTTGCAACCATGTTTGTTGGTGCTCTTTTCATAATAGCTATGGTGCTGAAGCACCTGAATTGCCCCTCAAGTGACAAGTGGTTAATAAAAATGTGGTATATTTACACAATGGAGTTCTATTCTGCAGTAAAGAAAGATAAAATAATGAAATTTGCAGGTAAGTGGATGGATCTAGGAACTGTTATACTAAGTGAAGTAACACAGACTCAGAAAAACAAACGATATATGTTCTCCCTCATGTGTAAATCCTAGCACCAAATCCTTTTAAATTCCAGGTTTTTTAATAAGATGATGCTATAAAGCAGTCCCTTCTGCATGAAATAACTACCATCACGACTCAAGCTAAGCCTGATCGCTAAGCATCAACATAATTCAGCTTGTTGATGGTTGTGCTCATTCATTAAATGACGGCCAAGCAGTGTCACTGGATCCTTGCTGGAATATCCTGTGACTCTTTCCAGCCTACTGTATGTAATTTGGCCATAATCATACATTTTCTCTTGGATTTGGGGAGGGTTAATGTATAAAATTTGGGAAAGGCTATGAAGAAAAGGCATGTCCCATGCTCGGTAAAGGTTTCCCAGTGTGCATACACTCAGGTCACACATACACTTCAGCAACCCCTCAGTTATCTCAGTATGTAAGCTCAATAAATTCATTAGTTCCCCATTCAAACTTTAATGAAACATTTGCTTGACACTAGATCCTTAAAGGGGAGTAAGCATTGCTTAGCATCCCTGGGTAAAGAAGTTTGACAACCGATGGAAAATTTGTTAATGCTATTATGTCTCATAATTATTTCTTAAAAAAAAAGAAAATGAAAATATAAAAGATGTTAAAAGGATATGGGAATGGATATATTTTCCAAAATAGAAAAAATGAGAAAGCCTAAGGAAGAGATGAAGATCTGTTTAGGTTTCTTATATATAAAGAATGAGACAAAAATAATATACACATAATCTTAAATTTTCTATGGTCTGGGCTGAAGAGATGGCTAAGTGGTTAAGAGCACCAACTGCTCTTGCAGAGGACCTGGGTTCCATTCCCAGCATCCACATGGTGGCTAAGAACCATCCTTAACTCCAGTACCCGGGGAATCCTAAGCTCTCTTCTGGCCTCCACAGAATTGCATCACACGTGTGCCCTCACATACATGCAGGCAACACACTCATACACGTAAAATAAAAATAATAAAATATTTTTAAAAATTCTGTGGTCATAGTTTAGACAATGAATTCAAGGAACAAAATATAAATCTAGTCAATATTTATCTGAGAATATTTAATTCTTTCTCTAAGTCTTATCAGTATAGCACATGATAATTAAAAATATCAGATTGGTGGAACTAACCTTATTGGATATTTAACAGCCATACTTTAAGGCCTATACTAATGTTCTCAGATTGACATAAAGGAAAATTTCTGCCCCATTGCCCTGCATGATGATATGAGAGCTTAGCTTCTGCTGCTCATTCTCCACCCACCTCCAGCCACCATACCTCCCTGCCATGATGGACTATAATACCCCTGAAACCATAAGCTCAAATAAATTCCTTCTGTAAGTTGTTTGGTCAGTGTTTCTATCACAACAACAGAGAAGTGACTAATACAAGTGCTGTTCCCATGTAGGAAACAGGATGGCATGCCCTTGGGCTAGATAAGCTTAAAACTTTCATGTTAAGGCTACATTCTCTGCTAAAGGGAGGGGCGCTGAAAACAGCAACTCTGATATCCCTATCTTGCAAAACACTGTGAGATTAGCAGGAGGAAAGCAGCCAGGTTTAAAGTTTAGACTTTTTGCTCTGAGGGAAAGCATCCTGGTAAACAGGGCTTAGTCCAGACTCATGTCTAGAATAGATAACTCAGCTATCACTAACTAAAAGAATAGGTCAGGTTTAAGGTTTACTCCTGGGCTGAAAGCTAAAACTTTAGTATGCTTCTAGCTCTGAGAAATAAGACATTTCAGCCAATAATTTGACAAATAGATTCTGGTAAAAGTTTAAGTATCCTGCTTTACAAACAGGTGATGATTATGTCTTATTTCTTGTGTAATTGTATCTAAATCTTTGTATTAACTGACAAAACCCACAAGACTGCCAGTTCCTTGTAATGTATAAAAAAAAAATCCTCTGAAGTTTTGTAACTTTTACAAACCTACCAAAACAGCACCATCATATGGGACAAAATGTCCAAATACTTGGCACCTCTGGGGGACAATTTCATTCAAGCCATCACATTCCACCTCCTGGTCCCTGCCGGGGGTTCAAACCAGTGAGCCCCGGGCAGTGATGATTGAGGATGAGTAAGCACGCCATTCGCCAGCCAATGCCACCCCCCAATACCGGGTGCACTCAGGTGCAACGGGGAACCTAGTCAAGCAGGGACTCATTTATTGCATGTTTTACAGATCTTATAAAGGCACCTGGAAATCATCCCTCCCCCCGAGGGTGTATCTTAAGGATGGTCATGTGCTGATCATGTACTCCTCAGCAGCATGGAAGTATTCTTCAGACTTTCAAAGCAAGTCAGGCCACGCCCCAGTAACTTCGTCTCGGACTTCTGCAAGCCCCAAAGTGAAAAGAAATCTTGTAAATGTTTACTCACAAAACGTGGTCCATTATCAGTTTTAATTTGTTGGGGCAGTCCCAGTGTAGCAAAGCACTGGAGAAAATGAGACTGAGCATGTTTAGACTTCTCTCCTGTATGAGCGGTAACCCAACAGGCGTATGAGAATGTGTCGATGGACACAAAAATATACTTAAGCTTTCCAAAAGGAGCATAGTGTGTAACATCCATTTGCCATAAGGAATTGGGCTTGAGTCCCCTGGGGTTTACCCCTAGCTGTTGCAGAGGTGGTACCTGTAGAAAGGGTTGACAAGACTTACAGGTATGTACAATCTTCTTTAGGTCCTTGATGGAAACATGAGGAAACCTCTTATGGAGTCCCCACCAAATTACATAAGTGAAGTTATGTAACCCCTGAGCTTCATTCAGGCCTGCTGACAGGACCTGGGTGGAAGCCGCCTTGTCTGCCTCTGCATTGCCTTCAAAAGCCCAGGCAATCCTTGGTGCCCCCTAAGATGCTGTAAGAAGATAGGGGCTTCTCTCTCTAAGGAGCGTACGAGTCTGAATCATCAAGGGAGTAATGGGGTTCCCATCCAACCGGATATGAGAACCTAATAGCCCTGGAAGAAGATTGACTACATACAGACCATCAAAAAACAAATTCATGGGCTCACTTATCTTTGTTAATGCTAAAGCAATGGCCATGAGTTTCTTGAATTGAGCTGAGCCATCACAAGTGTCGACATATCTTTTTGGTTTCTCATCTGCCTGGGTGTACTATCACTGAAGCTCCAAATCTGCCCTCATCAGTGAAAACATTGTAGGCTTTTACTAAGGGCTTCCTGACAAAGAGTCTGGGAGCATCCCAGCAGAGGGTGCTAAAGGAGGTCACTCATTTATGAGGGGCATAAAGACAGTCCACATTTTCTAGGAACCCATCCAAGGCTATGGACACTCAGTTATTATTTCTGCAGAGCCATTCAAAATTCCTAAGCCGATAGGGGATAACAATTTTAAGAGGGTCTATGCCATAATGTCTCAGAGCTACATCACATCCTTTCTCAATCAGGTCAGCCAATTGATCCATGGGTGTATGAACCCGTGGTATGCCTCCCAGAGAGGCATGCACCCATTGAAGAGGTTTCCCATCCTGTGTAAGGACAGATGTCATCAGGGTCTCACCAGAGAGTACCCATAACTCAAGATCTTTACTAAGCACGTGCCGGGCAAGTTGGGCTCAGTCCAGGGCATCCTCAACCTCGTGTAAGATGTCCAGGTGTTAAGGAGCCATGTGAATTAGTTCTGGAGGCTGTCTCCTTACTAGCAACTGAAACAGTGGTCTTAAAGTCTCAGTGGGAATTGGCATCCAGGCTCATAGCCAATTAATTTCTCCTTATAATTTTTGTAGCTCTGTCAGGGTTATGGTGGGCTTGATAGCCAGTTGTGGTTTTAGAGAACTTACTCTTTCCAAAGAGAGTGTGGTTCCCAGAATTTTAAAGGGAGCAATAGTCTGTATTTCATCAGTGGATACATGGAG
>NW_008360315.1:4155743-4156874 GCF_000622305.1 Nannospalax galili | reverse complement strand
ACTCAGGAAGCCTATCAGACTCTTCAAGGTCCAAAAGGTCATCATAAAAGGCCTTGCTATCAGTGGTTATGCAGGCCTGTGCATCCCCCCAAATATCTTGTCCTATGAGGTTGGTGGATAACCCTGCCCCACCAGGGGTCGCACCTCTCCTTTAGCTCTGTCTGCATCCTGCCTGGTGAGCATTTCTCCAGTTTCCTCTGATGGGGTGTATTCTCTGACACCTAGGATTCAGGGCCCAGAAACTATGTAACATCCTGATGGGACCTCCTCCTTTCTAAGAATGGTCCCATCAGGCCCTGTGTCCACTAGTCAGTGAAACCTCCTGCCATCTATTCAAGATCCATCTTGGGCCTTACACCAGGGATAATAGGTACTGTCCAATTCACCATACGTTTTTCTCCTCTCCCGATCCCTCCCTGAGGGCATTGTAAATGTAGCTGATCATGAGGAAGTCCCCCTTTTGTCAACAGGCCTGGAGGCTGCCCCCACTTAGTTTAAAGACTTTCCTTCAATATCACATCTGGATTTATAATCCTTCTGCCAATGGAACCCTTTGCAACACCGGGGACAGAACAAAGATGGGGGTCTTTTTTGATATCCCACCTCCAGGCTTAGGCTGGTTCTCTCACTGAGGATAATTTCTTTTAATATGGCCAGTTTTGCCACAGCCAAAACATGGGCCTTCTGTTCCTCTAGGCCCCATTGTTACCTGCCTTCCCAGATTAAGTGAATTAAATGCCTTGGTTAGGGCATGGGTCAGAGCCTCTGTTTGCATCTGTAAGACAGCAGCCATGGCTTTGGTTTGCCCCCTCTGGGTTCCCACCTCCTTGGAGGCAATTATCCATTGTCCCATGGACCTGTCCTTAAGGCCAGCACAGGCTATCTTGTGATCAGCATCCATTCCATCCCATACCAGGAGTTTAGTGAATTTCTCCTTCAATGGGCCCGGGGGTAATTTTCATTTTAAGCTCTTCTCTACTCTGTCTATAAACTCATAGAGGGGTTCCCCAGGCTTTTGATTAATTCCTGTAAGAGGGGATTCAGTAGGCCACTTGTCCAATTTTCTCCAAGTATTTAATCCTATGACCCTGACCTGCTCTGTATTTGGGGCTGGAATGCCCAACTGTTGCC
>NW_008360315.1:4131195-4155045 GCF_000622305.1 Nannospalax galili | reverse complement strand
AAAAACATTAGCCCCAAGTAGCCAGGGAGCGAAATGAATCGTCTCTGCCCAAACCTTTTGAGCTACCAGATCTGACAGATCCAATCCCCTGCTCTTAAGCATATCTCTTAGCGCTTTAAGCGCCGGGTCCTCAGACCCATCTTTTCAGGTCTTGCTCACCCTGAACTTCCAGATTGGCCCCAATCCATTTTTCTTCTTTCTTTTCTTCTTTTCACCTTCCTTCGAGTGCCACACTGGGCGCCAGTTGCGGGGGGTTCGTACCAGTGACCCCCATGCAATGATTGATTGGGGATTAGTAATCACGACGTTCGCCAGCCCACGCCGCCCCCAATACTGGGAATACTCAGGCACAACGGGGAGCCTAGTCAAGCAAGGACTCATTTATTTCAGGTGTTACAGAGCTTATGAAGGCACCTGGAAATCCCCCCTCCCCGCAAGGGTGTATCTTAAAGATGGTCATGCACTGATCATGCATTCCTCAGCAGTGCGGAAGTATTCTTCAGACTTTCAAAGCAAGTCAGGCCGCATTCCAGTAACTTCCTCTCAGACTTCTGCAAGGTGGGGCCTTTAGGTCCCTACAGGCCCCCAAAGGCTCATGGTCACATAAAATGAAAATGGATTTAGTCCAACTTTAAAAGTCCCCATAGTCATTATCAATCTCAATACTGTTTAAAAGTCCACAGTCCAAAGTCTTTTCTGAGACTCAGATATATATCTTAACTGTAAGCGTCTATAAAATCAAAAGACAAATTACATACTCCCAAGATACAGTTGAACTGAATACATATCACCATTCCAAAAGGGAGGAATGTAAGCATAGTAAGGAAATACCAGACCAAAACAAGACTGAAAACCAGCAGGGCAACACCAAATTCAGTAGCTCCATGTCCAACTTCTGGGACTTTACTTCCAAAGGGATTAGATGGCTCAATCTCTCTATCTTTGCTGTATGCAATACAAATATCTCTCTTGTGCTGGTACCACTCCCTGTATGCAGGTCTTCTTGGCAGATGCCTCACAGCTCTGGCATCATGGACATCTTTTGGGTGTCTCCATTTCCAACCAGGCTTCACCTTCACAGATTCATGCAATGGCCTATCAGGGCCTTCTCTATGCAGTGGAAAACCTTCTTCATACTTCCTGGCCTCTGAGGCTCTCTGAAACCACAGAGGAAGAATTGATGACCCCGTCACTCTTCTATCTTTCATGCCTCTAAAGCCAGCACCAGGTGAATGACACTCTCAAGTTTGGCTGCAAGTTTGGGATGGACTCCAGCCTGCTTTATCCATTTTAGAAGCTTTTCACTTCAGTGGTCCCTACAGCATTTTCCTTTCAAAAGCTGGAGGCTGAACTGGGTATGGTCTTGCCCTGGAGGCACTCTCCATTGTTTAAGTTTGAATCTCTAGGCCTCTCCTTAATCACTTTAATCCCCTTAATCACTTAGTCTTCTTTTTATCAATGGGATCCTCTACATCACATGTCAGGGCTCCAATATTTATTTTTCTAGTGCTCCTTTTCAATCCAAGCTGTATTCCTTTCTGCCCCATTTTCTCTCTTTTCACTGTAGATCTGCATAATATTCACCATTAATAGCCACACCACCATTTCTACATTAGGCTGTCTTGAAATTTCTTCCACCAGAGAAATTAATCCATTGCTCTTCAACTTAGCCTCAGGCAAGCTTTTAGGTTGAGGGCAGACTCCAGCCAGACTCTTTGCCAAAATATTCCAAATGCTGCTCAAGTCTTTATTTCCCTCAGGAAATACATTGTTCTCAGCACTACTCTTCCAGGAGTCTTAATAGAATGGCCTGTTAAGCTCCACTTAAGGCAATCAAACACTTTTCTAGCCCAACCTTCCAAAGTCTGCATTTCTTCAAAACCCCACATGGTCGGGTTCTACATACCCAACAGCCTACTTTCTGGTACCAACTTCTGTCCTATTCTGTTTCTTCACTGCTGACCAATACCAACTTGGGGAGGAAAAGTTTTATTCGGCTTATATCTCCCAGGTTACAGTTCATCAGGGGGCCCAAGGTAAGAACTCAGGACAGGAACTTGGAGGCAGGAGCTGGAGCACAGGCCATGGAGGAACACTGCTTATTGGCTTGCTCTTTACAAGAGGTGATTTAAAAGATTCTATCTCCATAATTGTTTCAAATAATCTACACCATGTATTTTCAATGCTCTCCATGCTACCTGAAGACTCTGAGTTGGAGAGCCTGCTCCACATACCAATTAAAGAAATTCATCCTTTCAATTCTGTTTCTCTAGAGCCACTCCTGGTACCATAATCTGTATAAGTAGGGTTCAGCAAAGAAACAGAACCAGTAGAATGAATATATATGTATAGAGATTTATCAGCTTAGCTCACAGGATAGAGTCTGAGTAGTCCAACAATGGATGCACTACACTGAAGAGGCTGAGAATCCATAATTACTCAGTAGTCCCAATCTAGCAGTGAAGGTCTGATGAATTCAAAAGATCAGCTAGTCTTCAGTCTACAGCAACAAAATGAACTCACCAGTGAAAGAGAAGACAAGCAGCAAAATGCCAAGCATTCTCCTCTGCTGTGGCTTTTTATATGGGCTTCCATCAGAAGGTAACACCCACATTTAGGATGTGTCTTCCAGCTTCAGATGATCCAGTTAAGGAGATCTCTCTCATTTCAATTAATCTCAGATCCAGCCACCTTGATACCCAGGATTATCCATCACAGTACTTGAAGCAATATATGAAGAAGTAGGTGAAATTTTCTCACGAGAAGCCTTGTAAACCGCTCTATGGTGTTTGCATATTGTTCTACAGACAATACAAAACAACCAAGCAATATTAAAATGGGGAACAGAATGCTGTGGTATGCATTTTTAAAGCATCTCTTTGGGGCAAGGATCTATAATGATATGATATTGGCGAGATGATGGTAATTAGGAGGTACTTGAGGTAAGAGAGTTTAGGGAATGTGTGTGCTTGCATAGTGGATGATGGGAGTGGAAGGATATAGGCATATTTGATAGAGGTTAAGATGTAGAAATGCTAGCCTGGGTAAATAACTTCATGAAGAGGCTGGGGAATCAGAAGTTTATGCAAACATTTGTTTATTGAGGAATAGGGATGATGAAGCTAACAAGCATTCTGAAGAGGTATAAAAAGGACATTTGGAAAGAAAGAAGGGTTCAGTCTTGGATTTCTTGGGTTGTGAGGAAAGACTCTCCAAGAGAGTTGAATAGTGGGTTAGGAGCTCAGCAGAGACAGGAGATGAAGGAATACATACGACTTCAAACAGAAAGAGTTCAGGCAGGTATTCTGAACACTAATGCAACAGGATATAGGAAAGCAGTACCATTTATAAACTCAAACTCATGTACATGCATAGAGATTGGAAGACAAAATATGCATGCCGCCAAAATATGGTAAAAAATATAACAGTTTGGACTGGAGAGATGGCTCAATAGCTAAGAGCACTTGCTGCTCTTGCAGAGCACCTGAGTTCTATTCAAGGCACTCCCATCAGGTGGCTAACAACCCCCATAATTGCAGCTCCAGAGGGATCTGATACTTCTGATCTTTGCAAACACCTGCACTCACATGCACATAGCCACACATAGGTACAAAGAAATGCTCATAACTAAAAATAAAGTAATTCATGCATGTGTATGTGTGTGTTTACATAAAGCATGAGAATAGTAAGAAGGTACAAAGGAAAGGAAAGGAAGAAAGGCAATGTGCCAGAAGTAGAGAACAGTTGAGATTTTATAATGCAGCTTTGAAGAGATTTAATATTTCCCTAATACGCTGACAAGAGGAATACTGAGCTTGGGTGGGAAGAGCAAACCACAAGAATATGATGCCTCAGAACGCAGTGACAGAAGTGTTTCAAGGAAGAAGAAAGACAATTGTGTCGAATGAATGATGCCAATTGAACAAGTTTTGATTCTAAAAGGTTACAATGACTTTAAACACTATGATAAGGTCTGCCAGTGACAAAAGGACATTCTGAGAAGGAGCAGGGTATTTGACAGGCTGAAGATTTTTAAAGGACTAAAGGATAAAATATTTAGAAAAGCCTGGCGTGGTGGTACCCTCCTTTACTCCCAGCACTCAGGAGGCAGAAGTAGGCATATCTCTGTGAGTTCAAGGCTAGCCTAGTCTACATACTGAGTTCCAGGTCATCTGGGGCTACAGGGAGACCCTGTCTCAAAAAGACCAAAAAATATTTAGAAGCAGTAAATATTGACAAGGTTTCTGATGTTATTTAGAATAACACTATGTAGATATTCCAAGACACTAGATATTTCCATGATTCATATTGTGAATATCATGTCTTCCATTAGGTCAGAAAACAATATTTCTTTGGAAGTCACCTGTATTTCTTTCTTTTTAAATTTACTTTTTTGTTGGAGGGGATTTTATACATGAGTACCACATTTACGTCATTTCTACCCCCCTTCCCCCCCACCAACTCTTCCCATGCTCCTCACTTTCTATCAAATTAATGATATTTGCTCTTGATTATTAGTTACATATGCATACATATATACATATATATTATACAACCCAGAGAATATGTCTAATGGTGTGGTAGGTACATGTGTTTAGGGTTTATAACTTGGAATTGCACAACTTTTCAAGGTGTTCTGCAGAAAACTGAATCTCCTTCTCTCAGGAGCCATTTTTTGGCTATCACTATCTACAAATGGAAGCATGGGAAACTTCCCCCATTAAACTATGTCAACTGATGTTTTGATTATGCAAGTTTTTTTTAGACAAGCATATTGTTGAGATTTCATGGAAACAGCTTCCCAGTTTGGTCTAGAAGACACTACTTAGCAGCAGATATCCTGATCCTCTGGTTCATACAACTTTCCACTCCAGGTTTCACAATTTTCTTTGAACTTTACGTGTTAGAATTATGTTGTAGATATATCAACTGAGCCTAGGCAACCCACATTCACTTATTCTCTTCATTTTAGCCAGTTGACACTTTGTGTAATACTCTCCATCTCTTACAAAAAGAAACTTCTCTGATGAGGTGTGAGAGCCACACTTACATGGGGTGAAAGGTCAAGTACTTAAAATATAGTTTGAAATTATATTGGTTTAGGAAAATGACAATACTAAGTTCTCCTCTTGGGTCTGTGAGCTTTCCGTTCCCAGATATTTAGCTAAGTTTATAGTACCAGGCATGATTTCCCTCATATTGAGCAGACTTTACATTCAAATAGAAACTTTTTGGTTACCCACATGATGAAAGATACACTATTGCACAATTGGAGATAATCTTGCTAGGCTAGTTAGTGTTTTCATATGTTTTACAGCCATGTAAGACTATTCATCACTTTTCTCCGTGGCAACTTGCATGGCACCTTTTGATCTATGGCAGCTAGTCCTCAGGAAGAAGACTTCCAGGTCAGTTCCAGCTTGTATCCTCCACGTCTGTGTTTAAGCAATCATACTTGATATTTCACTGGTGTGGCTTCCATGCCGTGGCTAGACTACACTATCTCTTAACAGGCATCCTGGTCCTTTGGCTCTCTACCCTTTCTTCCATGATTTTTCCTGAATCTTTGGCGTAGAGGTCACATTGAAGATGTATCCATTGAGACTCAGCACCAAATGATTGCTTATTCTCTGTATTTTGATCAGTACATGATGTCTTCAACAATAAGGTCTACCTGTCAAGCACTTGTAGGAAGCCAAAGTCAATGGCATCATTCTATATTGATTTTGGAGTCTTTTGGGATTTACTGACTGAAAATTCAAAGGGAGGTTTCCAATGACTGACACTGGCAATTTTGATATAGCTCTTGGGAGCAGCATTATCACCCTGTGTGACGGAGCTATTTAAACTACACACATGTATTTTTAAATAAACTATACTTCTTTCTTTTATTCTTTCTTTGAATTGCATTGGCTACACACTAGACCAGTTTATTCTGTATTCTATATTTCTTTATGTATTTTCAAATATTTCATCTTGGTAAAATTCTGAGTTCCATTCTGAAGCAATACTAATTGTCAGCTACAATAATTCCCTTTTTACATACACACAATCTATTGTTTAAGCCATCAAGTTGTTTAATCCCTTCAATGACGGTTTATTGTCAAAATATTTATTGCGCTTTTCAAATTTGACATTTTTAGTATTGCTTTTTTTTCTTTTTATGTCTCCCATATTTGTAATTTTTCCTCAAAGTCCAATTATTAAATTTTCTTCATTTAATTGTGTTGTTATAGGAAAGTCATATTTTCTTTATATATGATGCCTTTTATTCATGGGAGACTCTTTGGCTATGTTCTGATTCTACATCATCCTGTCTTTGGGTTTTGTATGGCCTAGATTTGAGGGTGTATCTGTCCAAACCAATTTTACATTTGCTTTTGCCAAGGAGGCACTTTCTGGCTTATCTGTTATTTATTTAGTATAGAACTTCCTGACCAACTCAGTAATGTACATTCACAACACAAATGTAGTGAGGGTAGAAGAATGATTCTGAAATTTTAAGAAAAACATACTGTCTTTATATCTAGTTATTTTAAGGGTATTTTTCCTATTCTTCTTGCCACTGAGAGTTTTTTGTTGTTTTATGTGGAAAACTTAAAAATAATTCTACATAAATATTTATCTACAGCTGGTGGTGAGGATTCCACTAACTTTTTTTCTAAACTCATCTGTGCTCTTAGAAATAAAATAGTTCATTCAGCATTTGCAAGTATCTTTTAGTAAGCAGGTGTTTGAGTTAATGCCATTCGTGGAAAACTAATGACATAATTATTAAAGTTGTTCCGTTTCCATCTAATATTTGTGATCCAGAACACTCTGTGTTATATAGTGTTCTGCCCTCTGCTTAGTGAGGTCCTTTACTATCCTCACTTCTTTATCTATTGGTGCTTTGTGTTTTATTTGAAACACAGCAGACACTCCATGATGGACAAAGATGAACAGGAGGCACTCAATTTTGTAATGCTGAAGCCAAGTGTGGAATGCTGGTTGAAACATTAATGTACATGAACTAGAAAACACTTCTCCTTGAATGAGGATTTCACGCTAAAGTGGTAGTTGCTTGTTATCCTCATCCTGCAGGATGGCCAGAGTCAGTACCATTGAGCCAATTCCCTTAATCACAAGCAAAATATAGAGCAATTCTCTCTCAAGATGATTCATTAGCCAAACTGTGAAATTTAACTTTAAGCATGGAGCCGTGAGGTAGTGAATTTCATGGTTGTTCAAGAGGGGGCCATGGGTACAGAAACTGGAAAATGTTTTATAAAATAAACATATTTTTGTTCTCTTCCTTTATGACTTTAACATGTAGCAGCTCTGGTGGTCTATGTCCACTACAATGTGTAGCTCCATCCACAAATGGCTATGGACAAATAATAAACTAGTAAGACATTATAACAAATTAAAAGTTCTGTAGTTATACTGGGTCAGAAATGAGGACAGTGAAGGGAAAAAATATTTCTTTAGAATAGACCAAAATAATTCCGATATACAGTGCCATGCTTTCTCATAGCACAGAAATTTTGTAACTAAGAATTCAAAATATTAAACCAAAAAAGTCAGATATGGTGCTCAGGCATGTTTTGTATGAATATTTCAGAATATTTGAAAGTGGACACCCATTTAGGCTAAGCTTGCTTGCCACATATCATCATTTTTATATGGGACTTGGGATACCAGCTCAGAGAAGACTTGCTGTGTCAGTTTCTACAGCACAACTCACTTGAGTTTACAGCATGGCACCATTAAATTCTGTCCAGTGAAGCTCATCATCATCATCATATCATCATCATCCAAATGGCACAGTGTAACACCAATAAAATAAAAATGTAACTGCTTGAATATTAATAAATATAAAAAATAGTCTTTCAACAATTAAAATTGCCAACAGTTGCCCGAAGGATTACAAATCATTGCTTTGTATTACTAAGCATGATTTCTTTTTCTCTTCATATTTTCTTTAATAAGCTAGAGAAGACAAAGTATAGTCAGTTTCAAAGTCCTCAATTATCAACAGGAAACCGAAAGCTCAGAAATAATTGCCAAAGAAGGGGCAGAGCAAAGTACAGTGGTCAGTCAGTCAAGCTGCTTAGAATTTCGTCAACGTCCACTTTGTACTGCTTCTTTCACATTTAGATGCTTGACACATTTCATCTCAAAACCATGAAGTCTAGAGTTTAAATTTTTGTTTTGACTCATACGAAAAGTGTTTATTTAAGACTTATTGTTTATCTATTTATGTGTATGTGTGCTTGACTGTGTAAGTTTTATATGCATCACCTGCATACAAGAGCTCACAGAGGCCAGAAGAGGATGTGGGAGCACATGGAACTGGAGTTACAGTTGGTTATGAGCCCCCAAAACAGGTTCTAGGAACTCAACCCGGCCCTCTGCAAGAGCAGTATGTTTTCTTAAACACCAATCCATCTTTCCAGCAATAAAAATGGGTCCTTAAAACATCACATTTGAGAGGAGAATTCCTGAGAGTCAACAAAAAAACTGTCCTGTTTTATCTATTCTTTTCTCAATATAATATTTGGAGCAAATCCAAAAGTAACACATATCGTTTGGGGCTGTAAGCATATAAATACAATTTAGCCCACATTTATTATTTCATAGATCTGAAAAGAAATTTCAGCATCTTGTTTATAGAGTGCCTGAGTAGTTTTGTTATATTTGGACGAAAAATAAAAGAAAAACAAAACACAAAAGTCAGTCCTGTTTAATCATATTGCAGCTTTATTTGATAAAGATCTATTTTGCTTGCTTAAATTTAGGACACAGTACAGAAAGTGTAATAATGCTTTTCAGATAAGTAAAATGAACGGTTCGGTCTTGTGTTGTCATCTCTGTTTAGCATCAATGAAGACACAGGCTCAGCAGTATAAAAGCAATTGTCTCTTTAAGAGCTAAATCTTATTTGTGAACAGCATTAACAATAGCCCCACGGCAACAATGAAGATGGTTTCAAAGTATTGCTTGGGAACCTTTCAGTGATTCTCACTGACATTAATGGCAGTTCTATGGGCAGTTTTGCTCCCTCTACTTTGAAATGTGTGAGTGTTTCAGCACAAGAGCTTTTTGTGAGTGTTTTGCAGATTCTGTGACGAAATAATCTCAGCTATAGCTGATATATTCAACAACCATTGAAGTAACTGTCAATCTGGTACATCAGGTATAAATATAGGAAACCACATTAATCAACCAGTTACTTCAGAATTTAAGACTTGATACTTTATTCTTCCTCTTTCATTTTTCAACTTTTAAAACATGAATATTAAGCTTGCAGTCTGTGTGAACATTCCTCTAAAAGAACCAATTTGCTTGCTCAACAATACCAAAATGTTACTTATTTTTCTAGTGTTGCACCTTGAGATTAGTTAAAACTGATTTATTTGTTATGGCCAGCACCGAGGCTTGGTAGTGAAAACATAATGGAGATTTGAATTCACGGAGTCTAATATAATCATAATACAACACAAATCATTGAGTTCTGAAGTAAATGTAGCATAGAGGGACACAATACACTATTTCAAGATTAATAGGAGACTTAAAGAAAGGTATGAAAAAATTAATCCTTGTGTTGGTTTTAAAGATATATGGGAATGTGAGATTAAAACATTCCTTTGGTATGAGGAAATACGACGTATACCTGGGACTGAAAGCAGGTCATTGTGTGTAGAATAAGCACTAGTGGGAAGTCACGTTCCTTAATAATTCCAGGAAGATGGCTGAGACCAAACTTTATAAGACTTAACAGATGATTATTTATTTATGGAGATACTGTAATGATTCTCATTTTCCTCATAGAAAAACTCAATGCCTGAACAAGTGATTCAATAAAGGGTTAGAGGAACCTGCATTGACTTTTATGACCTTGTCTCCAAAATTGCAGATAATCATTTATTTTATTCCTAGATGTGACTACGGTTTACACCCAAGAGTAGAGAAACTAGGTATTACCTCTGGAAAGGAAGAGAACAAAGTAGTTTGGATGCACTTTAAAATATCACCCGAAATGTATGAAAGTGTTTAAGAGAGAAGGGATATGCTAAATTTTCCTTCCTAAAAGTGGATCCTGCAGTTCTATTGATACCAAATTAGAATGGAGCCAGAAAGTTTAGGCTGTTGTAGACAGGAAAGGAGTGCAATAGTCTAAGTACATAGGAGGCTCTTATGTTGAAATGTAGGCAAATGATATGGCAATTTTTAAGAGGTAAGCTTATAAAGTATCAGATTAGATTTGTTGTATTGAAGACAATAGGGTCTTTACTGAATCAGGATTAGCATTATTGCTTAATAAATTTATAATGCATAAGTGTAAAAGAATTATCTATATGAAATGCTTCAGAAAATATGAGCTGGGACAAAATAGAGGAAATGTTAGAGATGGTGGATTGGAATCTCAGGTGGCAGGGATGTATTTAAAGGGCAACTAGGAAATATATTCTCTGAATTTGGAATGCAAACTAGAGACAGACAATGTGAAATAATGTCAGCAATATTATGTGTGAGTCTGTATGTAGGCAGCAATGAATACTGTAAGCTTAGATGCTAAATAAAATCAGAAATGCCTCAGAGACATGTGTCTGGAATTGATCATGAAGAGTAAACAGATATAATTCATGGATTGGAAGACTGTAGTAAAACTAAAATTTATCCATCCATTCATTGACTATATGTTTTTTATTCTACAACACAGGGCATGCATTATGCACTAAGAATTATATCTCAACTCAATGAACATCACAATCACAGGACATCTTGCCCTCAGCATCACCTACATTAATAACATTTGCAAATGAAATTAGCAAATCCAAATGAAACACGGAAATTTTTAAATTAAGGTTACTAGAAGCTGTCATATCAACAAATATCTAAGGTATTTAAGTGTACCTTAAGAATCAGAAAAAAATCTCCTGGAAAACCTAAAGCAAATGTGCAATTAGCTTAGACTGTGAATTTAGAGACAGAAACCACAGACTCTAGAGTGAAAATTGTTTCATTTAAGAGTCCTCTTTATTTTTCTAGAATGTTGGAAAACTCGATTTTATATTTTGGTTCTATGAAGGCTGATAGTCACTGTGTCTTTCCCTGGTTAACCATAAGAACAGACATTGAACTGCAGTTACTTGATTGTATTAGTCTCTCAGGCTTTTCAGTTTAGAACTGAAACTAGAAGTAACGTCCTCTCGAGAAATGATGGAGCAGGTAGATTGTGATCTCAAGTGTCAGTGATACATTCGAACTGCAGCCATGGAATGTATTCTATGAGTTTGGAATGAAAAATAGAGGTAGACCATGTGAAAAAAAATGTTGAAAATACTAGCTGTGAATTTGTAGGTACTACTCCCTGGAGTAGAAAGTAGACACAGTCTTAGTTGAAGCTCAGCCTTCTTGTTTCAAGGTGAAAGAAAGGTTTCATGCAAAAGTTGAGGGGCGTCCAGGGAACTAGGGAGAAAGAGCGTTTGGGAGAATGCAGGTGGCATGAGGGCTAGTGGAGGAAGTGAAAAAGAAAAGGGGCATAAATATAATCTTATATTAACAACCCAAACTACACAGAGACTGGGATCTATGTTTCTGATAAATGATTCCTGATAATGCTGGAAAAGAGAGTTTTTGTCATTGAATATTGATTTTCATAAGCCATCAATTAGTAAAAGGGCTAATATTATATATGAGTACATAGACAGATATGAAAACACAGGCATATATAATTTAGAAAAGCAGAGCATGCATAATGGTATTGGCAATAGTATTCTCATTTAGGTAGAAGATCAGAAAAACACCTAAACATTATAATTGGCTGAGAAAATTAAAAGAGAAAAAATTATCTCTACTGGTGAAGAAGTAGCTATTTTATCTTGGGGGGTAATTAGCACTTGTCTAATTGAACTTAATTCCTAATTCAATAGGAGGGAATAGGAGGGAATTCATGAATGATACTGCAAACATAGCCAAGTACACATGCCTGGAGAGTTTGCAGACCACAGGGATAAACTAACCTCTGTCACTTTCTAAGACCACTGTAACTTCTAACTATGTTCTAATATATACTCTTATAATTATAGACAATTATACCTCTCAACCACTCATCAAAGAAGCTTCTCTTTTCAGCAGATTGAGACTTCCATAAAGTTCCACAACTGGTAAAAAGCAGACAATAAGTGACTGTGACACGCCCAGTCCTATATGCTGCATATAAATGCAACCTCTACATCTAACTCAAAGGGGGGGATGTTTTGGAAGAGGAAGCACAAAGAATATAAAAGCCAGAGGGACAAGACACTTGCTGATAGTTGATGTACTGTGGACATTTTAGGGCAGCTACACCAATGAAATCTCCACATGAGTTGTTCTTACAAGATCTATAAAATGAAACAACAACAACACTACTAACAAAAGCAGGTGGAACTAGTTGACATGACAAGATGGCATGGAAAAATTCTATGTTTGCCTACCTCAAGATGGAGAGCTGTAGGTAATCAATGCATCACAAGGGAGGGAGAATCAGTTTCCTCTAGAGTCTTCTTCCCTGAGAGACTAACTCCACATGGATAGCCCTATGCACATGTATGCATTCCATTCCATGAAATGGAATCAGTTCATTACACACACACACACACACACACACACACACACACATGTATGTTTACAAATGTATGTTACTATATGTAATAACAAAGAAAATGACAAGAAATTGAGAGGAGTAAGGGGGAGTCTTGGGGGGTATTGAATGGAGACTAGGAGGGTGGAAATAGTGAAAATATAATACTCAAGATAAAATTCTAAAAAACACATTTAAAAATCAGTAGCCTCCCTATATACAAATTACAAACCATACCAAGAAAGGAATCCTGGAAATCATACCATAAAAACGACAGAGGAGCTAGAAGTTTAGAAGTTGGAGGAATCACGAAGTCTTAAGTGGGTGTCACTTGTTTCAGAAGAGAGTTCTTTGAGCATTTGAAATCCTGATCATTTTAATTCTGTATAGAAAGCAACTTGAGATTTTAAAGATTTCTGGGATGTTGAATAGAGTAATTTATCGTGATGGAAGAAGGACTTTTTAATAACTGGAAAAAATTGAGCATCATTGTCATAGCAAAGAGCCTGTAGAGCACGTGAACGGGTAGGTTGATTGAAGTTTTGTCCCCCCAAATTTTAAATTAATAATTAATAGTAATGAACAATTCATTTTTTGATGTCCATGAGTGTTTTGCTTGCATTTCTGTAAGTGCAGCATGTGTGCTATGCCCACAGAGGCCAGAAGAGAGGATCAGATCCCCTGGAACCAGAGCTACAGATGGTTGTTAGCTGCCATGTGGGTTCTGGGAACTGAACCCATGTCCTCTGTGAGAAGAGCCAGAGCTGTTAATTGCTGAGTCATCTCTCCAGTACCTTCTTCCAAAAATTTTGAGCAGGCTTTGCACTCTGCCTGCTTATATGTAATGTAAATCTTAAGGTTTGGTTCTTTAAAATTAGGCCTTATTACCTGCTGGTTATCCCTTGATTTTAATTTGATCTCCTTTAGAGTCATGTGATTTATTCAAATTCATCCCCTAATACTGGAGCAGGACATTTTGTAATTCTAACAACCTAGATACATCCCTAACCAAGGTATTCTCTACTTGGTGTATTTCTTCTAATGGAAGATACATATGGTATCTTGAAGCATGTTACCAAGCTTTGTGTTCAGCAACTTTTGTGAATAATATACATACACACTCAATTACATAGTTTATTTTAAAATTATTTTTAAATAAAATAAAAACTATTAATATAATGCAAGTTAAGTACAAAAATATTATGAAATAAATCCTCAAATTAAAAAAAATCACATTCTTTATATAAGCAAAATGTTTCATGCCATCTCTGGAATTCCAAAATCTTGAATATAAAGTTATAATTCTGATTCCTTTGCTCCAAATTAATAATATTGACAAATGTTTCAGATAATGTGTCTAAGAAATGCTACTTTTAAATAATTTTGTGATTGAAAAATAAAGGAGATGCTTCCTGACATCTATGATGCTAGGGTGGGAGGGAATTCACTGTGTAATGAAGGGATGAGATATTGTTTTAAATGAAAGGGTAATTGAAATAATCCCCAGGAAGATGAATTTACCAGGAAATTGAGAGTGATTATGGGGTAGCATGAAGGTCCCCTTGATATTGGATATCATAAATCTTGTCATCTTCTGCCATCTAAACTCTGAAAATGTTGCAATTATGCTGAACCTTTAGTCTATGGAAAATCTTACAGTGTAGATACATTGTTAGCCTCTCTTCTATCAAGCTGAAACTGCCTTTCTGTGATAGTAATAGATTTTTGCATGTTCCTGCTTGGGTGAATAATAACACATGTCCATATCTATGTTAGTTAACAATTTTTAATTCCATTCTCACCAAATTAAGCTTTATAACACTCAAATTTCTTGTTTCTTGCTAGTTTATTTTTAACCCCTTCGCTGTTTGTCTTTTTGGACCTCAGTACCAAATTAAAACTAGAAACATAAGATATTCAAATTGCCATTTTCTAATGAATTTTCTTCTCTTTGCTTATTTTCTTCAATAGCTGTAATTTTTCCCTAATGCATTGTTTCTAAATTTTATGAGCACTCATTTGAAGGCACTAGGAGAAACATAAAATACAAATGGTTTTCAAAATATGTAGAAGAGGAAGAACTTCTAAAAACTAAGTTAAATATTTTAAGATGAAGGAAAATTTAAGAGCATGTGTATTGCTTAAGTAGGAAAACACAAATCTTAAATAACTGGAAAAATGGAATATTAAGCAACTATGATTACCTTTTAATGTAATAATCAACAAGTTGTTTCTTTTTTTTTTTTTTTTTTTTTTTTTTTAGACAAGGTCTCTCTGTAGCCCCAGCTGTCCTGGAACTCACTATGTAGACCAGGCTGGCCTCGAACTCACAAAGATCTGCCTGCCTCTGCCTTCCAAGTGCTGGGATTAAAGGCTTGTGACAAGTTGTTTCTTTTGAAGTGAGTACATTCTGCATATCTGAAATGGTAATGCCTTTGGGATTGTCATGTGGACTCTTGTCTCTATATTTTGTTATTAGCTTGCAATATTTAGATTATTTCTATTGTCACGTTCCACTGCTTTGGCAGTTGAAGAATAATGGAGCCTCTGGATGTGAGAGTAGATGATGGCCCAAGGAAAGTGTTTTTTAATGGTCATCAGTGACCACTGGCAACCTGAAAGTCTGTGACTTCCAGGTTATGGCTCGGCCTCCATGAACATTAATATTTTTTACTTCAAGGGAGAATGATAAATTATTTACAGAACTTTTGTGAACTAACACATGCACATATATGATTTTCATATATGCATATATATGAAATTTCCTGATACATTGACTAAGTTAAATAAATGAATTTACTTCTTTCTTTAGAGTTTCAACTAAAACAAATGATGTGACTTGTAGCTTTCTGTAGTTCTTCTTTGTTTGTTTCATTTTTTTAAATATTGGGTCCTGCAGCTCAAACCCATTGCTAAGCTCATGCAGCACCACTGACTGCAGTCATCTCCGTTCACATTTGTTCTTATCTACATGAATCACATGATACTATCGTTTCTATTCTTTTATCAGTCCTAGATTCTCTAATAGATTAAGTGCTAACACTCAAGGACATTAAATGAATGACTTTTAAAATTCCTAAACATGGGAGTCAGTAGTTAGGACCACTGGTTGCTTCCCAGCAACCATATGGTGGCTAATAGCCACTTTTTTTCTTTTTTAAGTTGTTCAAAGGAGTATTTTATTATAGGGAGTGTAGGAGAGAAAAAAGCAGAGCTCTTGTAGAGGGGAAAGAGTCCAGGGAATGTGAGTCCAATGAGTCTTATTACTCAGGAGTTAATAAGCGTTTAGTGGACAGAGGATGGGAGGGGCAGATGAGCTGGTCATTCTAGTTCTCATTTCAGGTGTCTAGATCCTTCGAGATTCTGGTCACATCCTCAGCATACCTTCCAGAAACAGGATATTACTCCAGGAAAAAAGAGAGACCAAAACAAAACAAAACAAAGCAAAATTCAGATGTTTCCATTGGTATCGGCAGCCTCTAGCTACGGTGGAACCAGAGACATCTTTGGATAGACAGTTGTGGCATCTCTAGCCTTAGGTAGGAACAAATCTACTGGCAGGACCAAAGAGAATTTCCAGCTCTCTGTCAAGAAAGAAACCGATCATTTTTCTTTTGGGGTCTTTACTGTAAGCTGCCTGACCAATTCTACCTCCTGCTCTTGTTAATAATTCAAAGATCAATGACAGTCAAGTGAGAAGGCTTAGCAGGAAAAAGCGTTTGTCACACAAGCCTGAGGTCCTGGTTCAGTCTCCTGATCGTGGGTTGAAACAACAGAACAAACTACTGGAAGTTGTCTTCTGACCTTCTTATACACACTGTGACACATGTGTAAATGTATACACTCACATACATACACACACCCAGACGCCCCCTACATGCACGTGCACAAATAATAAACTAACATTGAAATCAAAAATGAAAATCAATAAATATAAAAGTTTCTTCCAAAAATATAACTGAAAACTAAAGCCATAATTATATTTGCCTAAAATAAGTAATTGAGTCCTGGCTTTCTTTTACATTAAATTCATATTATTTATAATTTTAGTTATTAGCTTTTCCTAATAAAAATGAATAATTAATTATTGTGTAGCACTGTAGGGTGACTATAGTTAAGAATAATATACTGAGTACTTCAAAATAGCTAGAATACTGAACATTTCCACCAGAAATATCAGATGTGAAGGAGGAGCTATTTACCTTGATTTGATCATTACATGGTGTACCTATGAACCAGAACACCACACTGAACCCTGCAATATGCACAACTATGTGTAAACTAAAAAGAAGGTGAAATTTAGAAAGTCATTTCTGAATTAACAAATTTTTAAAAAAGTGTTTTTCGTTAATAACACTTAGATGTTGGTGCATAGATGTGTCTCTAATCTGTATGTATCTGATTATTACTAGTTGTAGTCAGTTGCCCTCAGATCCTTGGCACCTGTGTATGGATATAAAGTCATTGGGTAGATTTCAATGGTAATGTTTATATCCCTTCTACTATTTAACATGACATAAATATTTATGCTTCCTCCTCAAATATAACTCGTTTTTTAAATTTGTTGACTTTTTGCGTGTATATCACACAGAACACCCCAAACAATCTTATTCATCTATATACCCACTTCCCAGATGGCACCCTCCCATAGCCTCCCTCCCCCCCCACTAGAGCCCTTATACTCTGTTATCCCTGGTATTGTCTCTGTGTTGTCAGCACCTCAGCTGTTCCCCAGTACTTATCCATTTGGTGAATCTAATTAGCCTATCTACAGGTCTTTGTTTTAGGAAGCTCAGCTATTCTTCATCTAGCAGCAATCAGTTGTCAAAATTCCTTTAGATAAGATTGGGGTCTGCTGTTCATTTTCCCAGTTTTATGCTGGGCTACTATCTGGTAGTCTGTTGGGCCACCTGACCAACAACTCAGCAGAAGGTGTGTCCTATCTGGCATTGTTTATTGTTATGTAACCTTTAGCTAAACGTATGGACTCTTAAAAAAATTATATTGGCCCCTTTAATCTTTGGTTATACTTTCCTTTTTGGGTGTTTAAGGAAATGCAGTTGGCAACATCTAAGTGTTATTAACAAAAACAAGGAGTCTTTCTGTAAGAAACAGTATATTTTAAAATGAAATGCAGATCTTTTTTAAAGGTTAAAACCTCATTCAGTTTTATGTCTTACAGAGTTTATAGTGAGTTCAATATTGTAAAACTGTATTAATTCAACAGTGAACCTAAATATTTTATAACCACTTTTGAAAGAGATGTATCTTTGCTCTGGAAATTGTTATTGAGTATGTTAAAGCTGTAATGAAATGCTTCTTCTAAAAAATAAAAAACAAAATAAAATAAAATATTTTTTAATACTCAAAAAAGTGCTTTTCCATCTTTACAAGATATAGTTACTTTAACTTCTGGGAACATTCACAGCACATATATGGTGGCCCACAGCCATCCACAAGCCCAGTTCCAAGGTTTACGGTGCCGTTTTCTGGTATTCATAGGCATTGTGTGCATGCAGTGCACCTATATACATGGAGGCAAGCATTCACATGCATCAAATAAAAATAAAAACAAAATAAAATAAGGGACTGGAGAGGTAGCTCAACATTTAAAGGCACTGGCTGCTCTTGCAGACATTCCTAGTTCAATTCCCAGCATCCACATGGCAGCAAATTCCAGTTCCAGGGGATCCGACACCCTCTTCTGGCCTTTGTGGGCTTTGCATGGCACAGGAGTACTTCACATACTTTCAGGTGAAAGCAGACAGGGGTGGAAACCCTTTGCTTCTTTCTTCCTGCACATTTCCCTCTCTCATATGTTTCTAAAGGACTAAAATAAACTTATACACAGAATTTTGTACACTGTCATTAGATCAGCTGAGTTCAGAACACAAGGTGGAAAACTGTCCAAATTATATTAATTATATTATATTATATTTATTATATTATATTATATATTATATTAAATGTACTATATACATATATATGTTACATTTTCTTGACCATTCTTCAGTTGATGGTCAATTGTTGCTACTAATTGAAATTTTTAATGCTTATTATTTTAATTCAAGTATTAATGAATTAAGGTTAAAATATCAATATTAATTGAGAGCCCATAAACGGCCTAAACTTGGATAAGGCCATACTTGTATATTATGCATTTTTTAATATTCTATATTTCCATATTGTATAACAGTTTTGAAAAGTGTCTGACTTTATTCCCATTTAAAAAATTCTATTGACTGGCATGGTAGTGCATTCCTTTAATCCCAGCACTCGAGAGGCAGAGGCAGGTGGATCTTTATGAGAATAAGGCCAGCCTGGTTTACATAGTGAGTTCCAGGTCAGTTGGAACTACAAGGAGAACTTTCTCAATGCCCCCCCCAAAATACCCCAGAAAACAACCAAGCCCCCAAATTACATGGCCTATTTCTAAATTTTTATTAACAAAGAATCTCCTTATAAAAACATATAAACATAATAATGGATGCACACTTAAACCTAAGTTCAGTAAAACTTAAATCAACAATTGGGATAGAAATAAACCAATCACAATAATGAAAACCATTTTTTTTAAAAATGCAGTTTGTTGTTGAAATTACGGTATTCCAACTTTGTGAAATCTGTAAGTTCTGAGAGAGGCAACACTCCATAATGAGTCTTCTCTCCTTTCCACTCAGCATGAAGTTGAGCATTTCATTGTTTTCCTGAAACTCAGATAAGTATATGAAGAATTTCCGTTAGATTTTTTTGTTTTTTTTTTTTTTTTTTTTTTTTTTTTTTTTTTTTTTTTTTTTTTTTGCAGAGCACATATGCACTTTCTTTAAATGAGAGATCCAGTCATATTGTCCCCTTTGTCATTACTTTTCAAAATTTGATCAACTTCTGTTCAGCAAAAGTGTTCAGGGCCATAAACTAGCCATCTAATCCATAATACCTCTTTAAAGAAAAAGGGCCTGAGGACCACTTGGTTTTTGTTATTTGGTTTTGCTTGCCTTATAATATCTTACAAAGTAATCGTTTTCCATAAAGTTTTTGAATACATGTTTCACTTCAGTTGATTATCCTGCAATACTAGCCCTCCCTACCTTTCTGTCCAGTTTCCTCTGTTGTATCTTTTCTTCCCAGTATCCCCTAAACAGATTTTGTTCTATTGTTTTCCTAACTCCTCTTCATTAAACCCATTTTCTTCTGGTCACAAGGGACCCTTCCTAGTTTCCTGGACTTTATCCATATTACTCCTACCTAGATAAGCATAATTAACAGTTAAAGGCTAGGATCCACATAAGAGATAAGGAAAAGTGTCATGTAAGTCCTGCTCTTTCTCTGACTGAGCCTGGAAAAGAACACCGAATGTGAGTCTAGTGGGGTTTTGATAGACTTCACATTATGGGATGAACAATTTTTCCTCCACTGTCACATTCATATTTGTATGCTTGGTGACTGATGATGCCAAGGATGAGCACTGTGCAGCGAAAAGCTAAAGGGATGAAGAGACACTGTGGTGGAAGAAGGACAAACTCGACTCTTCATCGTGAGATCAGAATTTCTACTTTTGAGTCATAGATCACTGTCAGTCTGCAAGGCAGCAGGATGAGAGGGACACAAAAACTTCATTAAAATAAAGTGTTCACAGTGTTATAGGAATTCAAACTCATCAAGAGGCAAAGAATTTATCTGTCACAGATACTAAAATGCTTGTCTCTCTGATTGATACAAAACTATGTAAGATGAGACACAGAGACACACCAATCAACTCACCAATGCTTACAAAGTACACTGATGTGCCAACTGTGAGAAGCACAAGCCCCACATTCTCAGTGACCCAGCATTTGCCAGGTGGTTTCAAGAACTGCTTTCTTATTTCATCGTATTCTGCCTCATTGTATCTTTTGTATTCTCTAAACATAAAGAATTCAAAGTATAGCATAATGAACAAGAGACCTGAGTAGACGTAATTCAAAGAACATTAATAGTTGAAATATATACATATACATATCTAAGGATTCAAAGCTAGCACTGATTTATGAGATTTATGATTTATAGGCATGCCTGTTTGCCTTTCTGGGTCTGGGTTACCTTACTCAGGACATTGCTTCTAGTTCCATCCATTTACCAGCCTATTCTATAATTGTGTTTTTCATAACAGCTGAATATTATTTCATTAAGTAAATGTACTATTCTTTCATTATCCATTAATTCATCAATGGATATCTAGGTTATTTCCATTTCCTGTTTGTTGTGAATAGAGCAGCAGTGAACACGGATGAACTGGAATGTCTGTAGTAGGATATAGAATCCCTTGGATATATGTCCAAGAGTGGAATGGCTAGAGAAGGTGGTGGATCCATGGAGGTCAGGAAACTACTAAACGGAAAGGAATAATGGATTAGGAAGGGGTACCTGAGGTACGGAATAGGAGGGCAGGGCAGAGGAGAGAGAATATGGAGAGGGATAATTAACACTAAAAAGACATGTAGAAACCTACCTTTTCAGAAGCTTCTGTATATCTATCAATTATAGATATAGATAGATGATAGATATATCGATAGATAGATAAATAGAGTATAAAAAGAGATTAAAGGAGTTATTCTATAACAGCAGATATTTCCCCAACCAAATACCATAGGATACCAAATAAAAAGCCCAATTCAAGGAATGGACTTCATCTTTTGAAGCTATTGACCAGGGGTCCCTAACCCTAAAACAATACTGGCCAGTGCTCCTGCTCTTGGTTACCCACCAGAATTTGACAGTAAGAACCTATTGCTGAAGACACTCCATTCATGAGCTGTAGAAGAAATAAAGAGACACTGCACTTAAAGCTTCATCTCTACTGGCTAGCTCTCATAGTGCTAGAAGGTGCTGTGCATGCTAATAGAAGACAAAAGTAATCATCTACTTTGACCAGCTGTGAATCCTGTTATATACAAAAACAAAACAAAACAAAAGAAAAACAACAACAAAACAAACTGAATTGGCAAGAATCGCCATATGTTGTCATACTAATGTCTTTATTTCTGAAAGTGGATTTTGTTCCATTCCTAGTATAGAATGAATGTCATGGGAGCAATCAACCACTTTCTGATCTGCTTCACAAGATGGAGCTTATCCTGAGACTCATATTAGGCCTAGGGGCTTGTGACTAAATAGATCACAAGCCACAGGGGAGACTTTAACACCATATATATTCTGTAAAATAGATGTATTATTAAATGAATCCTAATGAATTACTGATATACTCATAGATTAATGCATCTCTCTATTCTCACCAGAGTGGCTTCTTTATGCAGCAGATGGTGATTAACACAGAGACTCACAACCGGTCAATGTCTAGAGAAAAAGAGACTACAGACTACTTATCTTTTAATAGGACATTGGTATTAATCTTCTGCTTCCAAGGCTCTATATCATTATAGAAGAGGGGGCAGAATGATTGTAAGAGCCAGAGGTAGTGCATAACAAAACAGAAATTTCCAGACAGAAGGGCGGTTACTCATATGAACACATAGCAATGATGATAGCATGTACAAGTTCCATGTAAGATCAAGCCAGACAAAATACCAGCATAGATGTGGGGAAGTAGGAAAGAAATACATTTACAGGAGAGCTATTGGTAACTGACAGCAGCTGGAGGGGGAAGAGTCTGTCTTCCTTAAGGATGTGACTCTGTGTAGGTTAACCAGACTTCAATGGATGTACCCACACAGAAGTGCAAATGAGGACTCAAATTTGACTCCATAAGCCTTTATAGAGTACGTGAAATTTGATGAGGGCTTCAACAGGGAAGTGGAGATAGTAGAGGGATCTAAATATGATAAAAACATAGTATATAAAATTTGTAAAGATTCAATTAATTTTTTTTAAAAAAGAACATATATAAATGATTAAAAAATAATATTTTGCATCACTAATTATTCACAACCACAAAGAGAGATCATCTCATACTGGTAAGAATGTCTGTTATGAACAAGACAAAAGCTGGACCTCTGGACAAGTAGAGTAGAAAGTCCTTGAACTTTTGCCTGGGGATGTTAACTGTTGTAAACATATAAAACAGTGCATAGATTAATTATCAGTTAAAAAACTATTATCTATCAATCCTAAACCTGTACATGTATCACAAGAATTGAAATCTGTGTGTCAAAAGATATGTACACAATCATGTTCACTACAGCACTGTTCAAAATATCCAAGACATGAAATTGTCCATTTTGTTGCAAAGTAGATGCTTTCTGAATATTATGAAAGATAAATCAAATTTATTGTATATATATCTTCTATGTGTACATTTTTATACATATATTTCCTCTTTCTTCTATTTATGGGAGAACAGAGAGCACAATGGAACTTAAATATTAGATAGTATTAGCTAATGTCTGTGCTTCTGAAGGTGTATTTGGTTCTGTTCCTAACATAAATACACTTTTTTCTTTTCTTTTGGAGACAGGGTCTCCCTGTAGCACCAGCTAGCTTGAAACTTACTATGTAGACCAGGCTGGCCTCAAACTCACAGAGATCCACCTGATTCTGCCTTCTGAGTACTTGGATTAAAGGTATGTTACACCATGTCTGGATCCTCAAATATATTCTTAAAGGAAGTTCATCCCCTCTGATGTTGTTATGCACTCCAGTTTTTTTTTTAATTTTTAAAAATGATTTATTTAATAACAACATACTTAGAAGAAGCATATCATTACAACAGCATTAACCTATTCAATAACATTTTTCTGAGCTAGGGTACATCTCTTTCAAAATTGGCTGTACATTTTTAGGTTTACAGAGGAATTATTACGCTTGTACAATCTTTTACTGATTATAAACTCTACAAGACATAAAATTAAATGAGGTTTTAATGTTTAGAAAAGATCTCCACTTCGTTGTTAAAATACAGTTTCATACAGAAAAATTCATTTTAAGGCAACTGACATTGAGACGTTTTCACATGCATTTCTAATCTCTATATATATGACTATTACTGGTCACAGTCACTTACTTTCTGAGTTCCGTGGCATCTGAGTATGAATATAAACTCGTCAGATAAACAGCCTTCTTCTCCCTCTAGAGCCTCCATACTCTGTCATCCCTGCCAATGTCCACTGTGTTGTCAGGACCCCCATCTATTGCCCCCATCTGTCCTTCTGATAAATCTAGTCAGCCAGAGGTCCCTGTTCCAGGAGGATCAGCTGTTCCTCATCTACAGCAATCCATTGTCAGTATTCCTTTGGATAGAATTGGGG
>NW_008360315.1:4115132-4130757 GCF_000622305.1 Nannospalax galili | reverse complement strand
CTGACCCTCCTGGAACAGGGACCTCTGGCTGACTAGATTTACCAGAAGGGCAGACAGGGGGAATGGATGAGGGTGCTGACAACACAGTGGACAGTGACAGGGATGGCAGAGTATGGAGCCTCTAGTGGGAGAGGAAGGCTGTCTATCTGACGAGTTTGTATTCATGCACTCCAGTTTTTATCAGAGAAAACATGGGAAGATAAATCATGGTCTTGAATGTTTCTAAAGACCACATTCCTTTCTGCCTAATCAAAAGTTCTTCCTGCTAGTTTACCATTTGTATCGTACAAGTATTTGTAGAAAAAATCAATATCTTATGCACATTATCCTGATTTGCCCTGGGTTTTAAGTTAAATCTAAGAGGGACATTCCTTCAAAATAAAAACTGCTGGGACCGATGTGATGGCTCAGCAGATAAGACCAATGGCTCTTCTTGACGAGGTACTGGGTTCAGTTCCCAGCATCAATTTGACAGCTAAAACAATCCTAAACACTGTTCCAATGGATCTGATTCCCTGTTCTGGCTTCTGAAGACACTACTTGCATGTGGTGCAGGTGTGTAAATGCTGACAAAACATGCATACACACAAATGAAAATAAAGATTTAAAAAGTAATTTAAAAAGATACAAACTATTGGCATGGTATGATTGCCAAAATTACAATAACCTCAGAATCTATTTTGGTCAATAAGATGATTGGGTCTCTTTGACAGTTCTGGAATCATATTTTATTTCTGAGTACTACTTTAGTATAAAAAAAGACAGCTATTATTTATAATACAATAATGTGAATAATTTTACTTTAATAATTGAGTGGAAGTAAACTCTAAATCGTATATATGCAAGATGTTTAGAGATCTACCACTTTAAAATGTATTTATTATTTATTTGTCTCTCTGTAAAGTGAAATTCGCTGCTGGAAGGCACCTCCTCCCACTGTTCTTACTACCACCTGAGGCATGAATTCTCTAAAACCGCTGTTTGGAGACTCTTAAGGAGTTTATTGGCCTTGTAACTGAGTTTGAGGTATTGGTTTACTTACAGAAGAGTGGGCACCCCCAACCCCCGCATTCACGGCTGTGTTCCAAAGTTCACATCCAAACATAAATCCCGAGGCTTCCCCACAGCCACACAAAATGGCAAGAGACGAGCCTTGTGGTTTTCTCGGCTTATATATTCGTAGGCCCTCCCCTTCATTCAGCTAAGGTCAACCGATTGGGTGGGAGTGGTAATTGGCTTGACTCCTGCAGATGTGGGAAAGAGGTGGGACTATGGCTTGTTGCCATAGGGTCAGAGGGACTTCTTAGTCACACCTTCTCCATGTTTTCACCTTTTTATTGATTGTTGCAAATCTTATTTTTATTTATTTATTTTATGCTTGTGACTAATTTGCCTGCATGTATCTAAATGCCCCCGTGTTATGCAATGCCCAAAGAGGATAGAAGAAGCCATCAGATCCCCTGGAAATGGAGTTATAGATGTTTGTTAGTCACCATGTGAGTGCTGGGATCAGAACCAGGTCCTCTGCAAAAACAGTCTGTGCTCTTAAGTCCTGTGCCATCTCTCAAGCCCTAATATCTAGCATTTCTAAAATGACAGATAAACAAAATAAAATTCAGAAACAGAAGACACGTAGACACATCTACATCTACAGAGTTATTATTAAAAATTACTTTCTATGTCAGTGGTTCCTCATCTTTTATATGGATCTTACTGCTCATACTCGTATTAATCCTTTACATATCAGACTTAAGAAAGTAAGAAATGTAAGTTATAGAATATAGTAGTCACATAGATAATGGACATTTAATCTAGTAATTTTAAGGGATCCTTAAATCCAAAAATCTTGGTGCTGCCCATATTAGCCATGTATAGAAAATGACAGCTAATTCCTTCAGAATACTTTCTATGTTCAAGCTGTCTGAGACATAGTCTGCTCTATGTTAATCTGAGAGTAATGTATAAGTTACTTATTCAACTCACCCCCAGATGTCAACTACTTTGTGAGTTACCGTAATTATTAACACCTTGAAATTTTTTTTTTCCTATTTGCTGCTGTTTCCCACCACATAGAACAGTAGAGTTGCTCACAAATAATGGGGATAATCATCTAAATGAGAACAAAGCTCTCAAAGCAAAGCTGTGAAAATCATTTTGAGTATTATATTTCTTATAATAGCATTTGTAATTGGAAGGTAATACTAGATATCGTGTGTGTGTGTGTGTGTGTGTGTGTGTGTGTGTGTAATGCTTATCCTTACTGTGACTAATCTATAAACCTATAGAACAGTTCTATTTTGTTCTATTTATTAAATAAACAAGTAATCTTAGAAAGTTCAAATTTTCTACAGGTTACATAAATGCTTGCTTCTTTCAATGTTCATTTTTTATTGAATTTTTGTGCATTTATTACAAAACATCTTAATTTTCTTTATACCGCCTCCCTCGTCCACATCGCCTCCCTCGTCCACATCGCCCATAGCACCCCCGACCAGATTTCATTCATTCTGTCATATATGTTAAGGACTATTGAGTCACGTTTTTACTCAGATGTGCCTCGGTGCAAGTGCATCTACTGAAATCTAGTCAGTCTATTAGAGTCACTCCCTTAAAGAAGCTCAATTCTCACTTACCCAGAAGTAATCAGTTGCCAATAGTTCTTTGGTTACAGTTGGGGCCTGTTGCTCATTTCTCCAGTTCTTTGCTGAATTTTTGTCTGACTGAGTTTGAATGGGTGTGGGCATGGTGTCGCCACTGCTGTAAATTCATATGAGCAAATTCCCAGAGGCCAGGGTAGACTCTGTTTCATTATGATGAAGCACAACCACTGGCTCTTGCAATAGTTTCTCCCTCTCTTCCGCAGTGGTCCCTGAGCTGTGGGTGGTGAGGTCTAATATAGGAGTCCTCTCCAGGACATACTTTCTACAATCTCCTACTCTCTATAATTTGGCCAGTTGTGGCTTTCTATGTGCATCATACTCCATTGCATGAAGAAGGTTCGCTGGTGAGAATTGAGAGATGGATTAGTATTCTCTCTACCCCCTGTTTTGCTTGGTTCTAGTTGGTCAGGGAAGTCCAAGAGATTCCCAAAATAACACAGGCTATTGCCATATTTATGGATTACCTCCCAGAACTTAAAGGTAAGACCATATCCTGAAGACAGGACATACTTTGGACACAGAACTTGGAAGAATGGAGCTGGAACTGACCTGGAAGTCTCCTCCCTGCAGACTAGCTCTCATAGTTCTGGAGGATGTAAGCTGTTAAGAGGGAATAGCAATCAATGGTCAAACCCCATATTTAAAGTCTAAGACAACTACTAGGTTTTAAAATAAAATTTTCACAGTAGGAAACTTTGACTGTAAAGCCTAGGTTCTTAAATATTAACTCATGTAGTTTTCCTAAGTATATTAAACTATGAGTTTGTAGATAAAATGTAAGCAAATAGGCATAATTTTATATTATTAGTTGATGATATTTTTAATTTACTAAGACATAATTTTTGAGTCACTTTTGTTGTGATAACTTAACCTTTAAGATAATATGTAAGAAATAAAGGTATGAAAGAAAGATGTGTAAATACTATGCTCTTTCTCGTTTTCTTAAGGTCATATGTGTCAAGAGTATATTTAGATGCATTTTTAATCCTTGTAAAGCTATTCCCAGCTCACCTGTTGGAACAGGTGGTATATTTGAAACAATACCCCCAAACAAATTAAATTATGGAAAAGAAACAGGCTGTCTAACAGTTATACAAAATATTTTTTGTAAAACGGCCTTGAGTTCCTCTCAGGAACAACAGTGGTAGAGACTTGGCACAAGAAAGAACAAAATGTACCAAGTTCATGTACTTTTTATGCCCTTCTTTGAGGCTGTTCTACCTAGAAGAGTCTTCCCGTCAATTTTTTTAGAAATTCATCCACTCTTCATCTAATTCGTAATGAAATACATCAGATCAGTCTATTGGCAAATGAACTTTTCTCCTTATATTTCTTACCTATGAAAAAATTGTCAAAACTCCTGCTTTATTAAACTTCTTGGCAAGCTGTAACAAAGATTCCACAATAAACAGGTGTGGTTTACAAAAGTGAACATTAGAAAGGACAGAATTATGAAGGTTATAATCAGCCAATATTAAAAGAATTAAAGCTAAAAATATGCATTAAGTTGTCAGTTAAATTTTTCCTATTTTTATTTATGCTTATCCAATAAATGTTTCTACAAATATCTGTTAAGTAGTAAGATTTTAATTTTCTGAAAAAATTAAAGTTGATAATATTGCACATATAATTTGACTACCTGTGCTGTTGATGGATTGCAATGAAAAGGAGAATTTGAAAGCAAAAACAATAAAAGAACAGCAGCTCATTCACATCAAATCTTTGAATTGTTCAAGTCAATTTTCTTTTGCCTTTTGGCAAATGTTTTTCAGTAGTCTCATATGTAGAATGCATTTCTATTGAGTACAACAACTCCCTAACAGCTGAAGATGCAGCATGAGTCCAAAGAGTAATAGCAGCCTTAAAATAAATCACTTTTATTTCATGCAATAAGGCAAAGCCATTTTACTAATGGAATGCAAAGAGGGTAAGAACATGACACAAATGTGAGTCTAAATTGAATGTACGGAACACCATTAGTTCTTTAGAATTCACCATTAATGTCTCTATAAGCTCTATAGCAGATTGAGATTTCAATCTCTTTCTTTAATGTTCAAAATGAATGTTTGTAAGTGGCTTAATTTAAGTTGAAGAACTCGTAATGTCTGGATCCAAAAAGCCTTAGTTCCCATTAGAGATCACTTTGTTTATATTTTCCCTTTCTTCTGTATTTTCTCTGGACATGCCTGAGAATATTCTTTTATTGAGAATTCATTATCAATTAAAAACTCGAAGTATTGGGAAAGCTGAAACTTAGAAGATTCTGGATGGCCTCTCCCCAGCTTTAAAAACACAGTAAACAACTGATATATGAGGAGACTGACCAGCGTTGCTGACTAGGGGAGATTTTCAGAGCCTATGAGCTGCCTATAATGTCTGCAGAGAGACTAAGGATGCTCCTTTTGTGAATTGTCACCTATGTTATGGTGGGCTTTCCAGTGATACAGTTGCTTCTGAGTCATTTCTGCTCCTGTAAGTAACCCATAACTATTATTCTTCTGTTAGTAATCCCAATAAAAACTCATTGGTTCAAAAGAAAGAAAGAAAGAAAGAAAGAAAGAAAGAAAGAAAGAAAGAAAGAAAGAAAGAAAGAAAAGCACTGAAAGTCTCAATGGTGTATACAGAAGCCCAGAATTAATTTCAACTGCCTACATAATAATTTGTGGTATATAAATGACATCACTTGAAATCATTTATGTATATAGATAAAAGTGCACTGAGAGCAATGACAGCTTTTACAACAAAATAATGAAACAGCACCTCTATCATATATACTGTCAACATTACTGAAAACTGTATAAAACAAGGTGAGGCAATGCAGATGATAGCTAGTCTACCCTTCTGACCTGCTGATACTTTAGACAAGTAACAAGCAAGGAGAGTCTTAAAAATATCTCCTATCACAAAATGATAAATGACTTGGCTTCCTATTCTCAGTCTTTGTAAAAAATATCAGATCAGCATGTGCATTGTAATTATTGTACATTCTTACTTCAGAATGAAAATATGTCTGTTGCATGAACCAAAACTACTATGTACTGTTTATATAAAACAAAGATGATTTTTCCCTAAAGACATTAATCATTATGTTGAAGAGCTTTCCTTGACTGGCAAACTTGATTTGTCAATGAAATCCATGGTTAGCTCATTCTGGCACAAATTCTTATATTTAAATTAAAGGTTGGTTGGAGCATGCTCATAATGCCAACACTTGGAAGGTAGAGGCACAAAAATAGGACTTCAAGGTTATCCTTGGCTCCAAAGTAAGCTAGAGAATAGCCTGGGTTACATGAAACCTGGTCTCAAAAATCAGAAATAAATAAATCAGTTTTAGGGCCTGTTTAAAAGGAAGAAGTTACCATATGGGGAGGACAGAGGTCAATGAGAAGGAAAAGGTGATGTGAGTGGTGAATGAATAACAAGGTGTTTTGACATACATGTATGAAAATGCATAATGAAATCCATTACATGATGTGTTAACTTAAAAATTAAATATATATCTTTAAAAAATTCTTCTGTTGTCCTGACAGAGGGAATACTGTGACGTGTACAAAGTGTCAATGCCATGATTGGTGTAAACATAAAACCGCATTAACGTGAATGACTTGTTGTGATTGGTATAAATACATCTCAGTCTGTACAAGCAGACTGTTTGGCTCATTTGGTGGATCTGGTTTAGAGATATCATGTTGCCCTGCCTTCTAAGTCATTCTAACATTAGTCCCACTGAGGTCATAGCATAAAGAAAGTAGTGGTAGTGGCAGAGACAGCAGAGCTCCAGAAGCAATAAAGTAGTCTGGCTGCTTGTCAACCGAGCAACAGCCCAGCATGCCAAAGATACAGAAAGAGCAGTGAGGCCAGCTACTTGAAAACATAAATAAACCAAGACTGTGGAGAACAGCAGAGGAGAAGGGCCAGGGTGGTGGTGCCAGTCACCCTGTGGCCTTAACAATGGTAGAGGTGAAGCCATGGTAACCTCAGAAATAGAGAGGCACTGGTTGCAGGCTGGCAACATGGACAATAACAGCAATGGAAACAGCCATGCAGTCCATGAGGAGGGTCTTAGACGTGTTAGGTCTGGACATGACATCGCCTGTTGCAGATAAGGGCTATGGAAACATGACTCCCTAGCCCTGAACAAGAGCCACAACACAGTACTAAAGATCTGAGAACTAGAGAACTTTACTAAAGCCTTTACACTAAGGAGTGCCACCTGCTGCTCCTACCGTTATGCTGCTGCTGCTCATAACCATCAAATGGCCAGGGATACAGCAGCTGACAAAGACCAGCACTGAAAGAGCTTCTCTAGAACTACCCAGGATTTCTATCTGGATAGAATAAAAGGACTCCCAGGTGCATGACTGGTAACAGTACCAAGGCAGCCTGACAGCTTTTCAAACGTTTTGTTCGTTTCTATTATTCTGGATGTCTTTATAATTCAAGGTCTTGGATACCATCCATTTCTGTGTTTACCATGTAAATCTCAAAATTTAGACATTATTCTTGAAAATGTACTAAATCTCAGTTATTCACAAAAATCATGAGACTCATTGTAAGAATAACAAGAAAAATTCATTAAATTAATAAATTTCTGTTCATAGACTATAAGCACACAATGGTGTAAAATTAATTAAAATAATTTCTGCACACTGGAAATTGTTCCAAATTAGAAAACAAAACAAGAAATGTTTATTCTGCTCAAACTGAGAACTCCAGTGTCTGTTTTTCTTCAGTTTTATAGATGGATAATTCCATACAGAACAAAAGGTGTGAAAATGTGTGGCCTTACAAACAAAGTGACATATTTTATTGGAAATGGGACAACATCAAGTTCGCAGTGCTGGTTTGTGGTAAGAAAGGGGCCTACTAGAAATTGAATAGTGAGATTCTGAAACTTGAGAGAGCCATAGATTTTCAGAGATAAATTCTCTCTACATTCCAACCTGACTGCATAAGTATGCTGGCAGAAGAAAAGCCCACAGGAGTTTTGTGGAAGTGTAATTGGAGACTGTGGACAGGTGGAACAGCACCTGTGGTCCTTGACGCATACTCTTCACTCAGTAGAGGATAGAAGCATTAAAATTTATAGAGTTTGAGCACTATCTCTACTCAAAGCCGTAACAGATGACTAATCTACACCAAGTGTTTGCCACTGGAAATCCAGACTGAAAATTGCAAATATTTAAAAATATGAGGAGAGATATCAGTGTCTATATCCCGAGAGACAGGAAAAAAATGTATTCAAGACTTTTAATACGATTATATGATTTCTTAGTTTTTAGTAATAAAACCTATTCATAAAGACACAGGTAAGACTTAATGATGTAAGACTTAACAATGAATAAGATAAATGGCAGTTAATTTAACTTGATCAGAGTGAACTCAGAAGCAGGATTAGGTAGTCAATATTTTTAAATCAGCTTGTAATAAGAACCAGCAATTGTAGTCCTGGGTATTTCCACAAAGGGAAAAGAAATTGTGTGTTTACAACAAATTTGTATGAGGTTGTGAAAATGTCAGTATTTATTATAACAGCTCAAACTATAGACAGTTGAATAATGAATAAATTATAAATAGATGATTAAGGTTAATCCTGGTGTAGTACCAGTCTTACCATGAATGAATTTCCATGCTCTCAAATACATCCCTTGTCTCTGCTTTCAAGTTGCCTAGATTTCAACTAGATAACCAAGAAATTTACTCTGGCTCTCATTTAAATATGTGCATACTATATTCTATGTATACTGACTTTCATATTCTATGTATACTGACTTTTCTCAGAATATTAATGAATAAAAACACAGATGAGGTAATATCACCCCGAAATGTACCAGGAATGATGTTGGGCTTATTCTCATGGAAGTGTTCCAAGAGGGTGCAAACTACTCCATGTTCTTTGAGACCGGAGCTTAGTATTCACACTATAACTTTGGGAGAACGGAGATTTCTCTTAATGTACTATTAAGTAAGATAAAGGCCAAATGGACCAGGAAAATGTGTGCCTTTAGTCCATGAACTTGAAAGGCAGAGGCAAGCAAATTTCAGTGAGATCCAGACCAGCCAGATCTACACAGAGTTTCAGGGCAGCTGGGCTACAGGGAGCAAAGGGCACAGCACTAAGTGAAGGAAATGCACAGCCACAGCCCTACCTAGCCTGGGGGTTGGCTACTGCTTACTGCTGGATGAGGGAGAGTAGACCTTCCATAAGATCTCTACACAGACTGACCAAACTCCAGTGGATGACCTTGCATGGAGGGGCATCTGGATATAAATGCTTGACCAGATAGAATTTAACATATATGACAGAATGCATGAGGTCCGGTGGGGGTGTGAGTCTTAAAGGGGCATGGCTGGGGAAGGGGGTCTAAATTTCATTAAGAACTATTGTATGAAATTAACAAAAACTCAATAATAAACATTTTAAAAATAGGAACGATGAACATGTATTAGTAAAATTAATTTCTTAGCCACATTCTCCATGAGGAGAAATGAACCATGGGGAAAAGAGGACCTACTTAATTATTTATTTATTACATGGCTGCTATAGATATCACATGATAATTGGCACCATTTGGAGAAATTCTATGCGTAGCCATGAGCTCTTTATGATATTTCCAAAAGCATCACTGAGCTTGCATTCTTAGAGTATTTTAACTGTGGGAACGTATGCAAGTTTCCTCCCTAGTTCAACTATGTAGTAATTTGCTCTGTTTTTTAAGTGAAAAATGATATCAAAAACTGTGTTTTTAAGCGAGTCAAGGGCAACACCATGACAACTAAAGCCTTATTCTCTCAAATTGAAGGCTTAATGGAAATTACGAAAGTCTATGTGTATTAAAAGGGAGGCTTAGATTTGAAAAAGACAGGAAATATAAAAGATTTAACTATGTACAACTGTGTTATACTTTTCTCTTTAAAAATATGTACTTGTACAAGACCTGCAGAGAAGCAAAGGCACTCACTTAAAAAAAACTAGATAATTATTTTTCCCATTATAGCAAAATAGAAATACTTTTAGTGCTAATTTTCAATGGACAGAAATTTAACATATAATACAGAATCTTAGATCACAATTGCAAAGGAAGAAGAAAACCACTTCTCTTTGGAGAACTATGTCGTGCCTTACACTGGGGAAAACTAAAGGAAAGCAATATTTTGTACAAATTTTCGAAAAAAAAATGTACGTTATTTAAATCTGTAATTGGTGGATATTTTGTTTTTCAAGTTTTTATATTTAGAAATCTAAAACTGAAATTCATTTAACATACAAATATTTATATAGTAATGCAGCATCTTTATCATAATAAACTTCTGTATCGATGTATTGCTCTAGTTTTGTTTTATCTCCCCTGTCAGTGTGATAGAATGTCATCAAACACAGTGCAAGAAAACCTTTCACCAAATATCAGAATTTTAATTAGATTCCTGAAAATGAGTGTGTCAATTTCATTTAAATTCCTGTGCTACATGGAGACTATGTCTAAAAAGTTCAATGAAAAAGCAAAGAAACAAACTGTTCTGTTAAATGTGTTTATTGTTTCATCATAAGACTATCTAAACCCTGAATTTTCTCTCATAGTATTAGGATTTCCAATTGATTTATTAAAAACCAAAAAGAAATACATCATCAGGCTATGGCTATATATTTAGAAATCACTTTTTGAGACTCTAATTGCGATTTCCTTTTGGTTACATGTTTTCTAAAGGACTTACTTTTGGAGAATCATGTCCTTGTCTGTAATGTTTGGGTCTCTGCATCAACTTTTGGGCCTGCAATGCAGGCAAAACACTAATACATATAAAATAAAAATAATCAAAACATTTTAAAAATGGTAAACAGACATAAGGGCTGGTGAGATAGCACAGGAGTAAGGGCACCTACCACCAGGTTTAACTACCTACATTTGATCCTTGTAACTCACATGGTGGAAGGGAAAATCCACTTTTGCAGACTGCCCTCAGACTTCCACACTCACAGTGCAGCATCAAGCACACATGCACACTCACACACATTCCAGAGAAGTAAATTTAAAATGCACTCAGAATAAATAAAAATTTAGAAAGGTAACTAGAGAAGCACCCTCAAAAGGTTACTAGAGGACCCAGGTTTAGTCATATTCTGCATGCACTTAAAACAGTTCGGCCTGAATTGACCTATCTACTGTTCATGCCTTGATATACTTAAATATACTTGGTATACTTAAATGCAAGTTGTCTAATTTGATTATTGCCAGAGGCAAGGAAACTCAAACTATTGTTTAGAGGTGGGAATATGTGTAGTAGTCTGATACAGGTGGGGAACTTGGGAATTTGAGGTTGTTGCTGCTTTGTTTAGAGGTGTGTGTGTGTGTGTGTGTGTGTGTGTGTGTGTGTGTGTGTGTGCGTGTGTGTCCTCACTCTCATTGTGTGGTGAAGGAATGAGGCTGCTAAGTGCATTATTGTAAAACTGTGTTGTGATTAGCCAAAACTAAATGGATGTCCAAGGCTACCAAATTATCTGCTGGTTTAAACCTCCCTTGGTTTCCTGGGTGGCTTGGGATATATACAGTGAAGTGCCTAGCCTTAGAGTAAGCTTTCTGAGTCTAGATAACTGGAGATTGTTAGATCCCAGAGCCTTCAGGTGTGGCACCAAAGAACCTTACACAGTAACCATACTCCACTGTAGTCTCTCTCCATCTAGCTGCTGTCACATGAGTTGACAGCCCATACAGTGTTCTCTCAAGGGGCCAAATTCTCTTGCCTGCAATCATGGAATTGCATGAACTTGACTCCAGGCACATAGTGTAGACTACATCTGAATTATACCTGCTGTGTCTTACATGTAGGACCATCCTCTCCCACCGATATAAGTGAGTAGGACATATGTGTGCTGGAAATGAACACTGTCTTCAGTGCCCACCATGTTGTCTGACACATTAATATTTTTCTGAAGAAAGCTTTTGCCCAAAGAATGAATCATTTCAATGTCTCTCTCAAACCTCCTCTCTTCTCCTTTCCTAAAATCTAAAAGAGCAACAGTACAAGAGACCTAAAGGGAGCTGCTTGGCCTTTTAGTGCCTGAGCTATAAGTCACAAGTCAACAAGTCTCCTTGCTGAAAGGGAAAAACATTTGGCTCAGACATCAAAAGGGAGTTTAGAATGTTTCAAGGGAGATTGTCCGGTATTGGGAATCCATGTGAGGCTCCATCGGAGATCAGACCATGCTACAACATGGCCAGTTCTAATCACTAGAGGAGCATAAACTTCAAAGACACTCAAAGCATGAGCCCCTGAGGCAGGAGAAACAGAGCAGGCGTTTCTCTGTAGCTGAGGTCTGACAGCAGCATTTTTGGAAGCTCACTGTCAAAGCAGTGTGAGAGACACAGGAGGCAATTTTATTCAAGCACAAATAAATTCCAAATTCGGCTTAGATTTTGGATTAGAATTCTGTGTAGTCAGATAACAGATATTATAGGTACAGGAATGGAGGCTGAGGAAAAGCATCAACAAACCTAAAGGGGTAATGCTAAGGGAAAGAGGATTACGCCATTCAAGTGGTCTGAAACGTGGGAACAAGATACTATTAGCAGCAGAGATGGTTTTTGATTTAAGAACAGAGGTAGAGTGCTTGTCTGGGTTGAAACTTTGGGAACACACACACAGATACATACACACATACATACACACAACACAAAAACTTACATACACATACACACATACACACACACACACACACACTTTCACTACTTCTATACTTGTGAGATTTTTGTTACTGTGACCAAAATATTAGACCTAGACAATTGCAGATAATAAGGATATCTTCTGGCCCATGATTTCAGAGGCTTCAGCCTTTGGTGGCAGGAATATAAGATGCAGGGGCCTGTCCACTTCATGGTTAACAAGGAAACACAGATAATGGAGAATGCAGGCATTCAGCTTATATCAATTCTCATCTTATAATGTGTCCCTAGCACATTGGATTGTGCTGTCTACAAACTTGGATGAGTCTTGTGTCTCAATTCAGTCCTAATAGGAAAATTCTCACAGACACAAAAAGGGATGAGCTTTACATATTTCATAGGTGATTATAAATCCAGGTAACTTGATGAAGTACACTAATCATAACAGCATGTGTAAGAGTTCTAACAGGTAAATGTTCACTGTTTCATCTTTCTTCTGGGCAGACATTTGCCCACTAATATATGTGGAAAAATCTGGGTGTTTTCTATCTGGTTATAGTATATGAGAAGTTAAAGCCACAATCAATTTTTGGCACTCATATAAATAAGATATGTGCTCCATTTTCTTTACTTTTCTCTGCAGAGAATTTAGATTCTCTGAAGGCATTGGAGAAAAAAAAGGATTGGGAAGACAGAACCAAGCACTTTATCCACAGTTTAACTAATTTTGTCCACTTAATACCTTGGATTACTGTAATATAAAAATAAACACATGGGACTGGAGAAATGGTTCAGTTGGTGAAGTGTTTGCCATGCAAGTATGGGGTCCTGAATTCAGATTACTAGCCACATTAACAAGCCCAGCAAGGCAGTGCACACAGAAGACATGAAGATCCCTGCAGCTTACAGAAAAGGTTCAGTGACACCGTCTCAAAAAATAAGGTAGAGAAAAAGTGAGGTGACTCAGTGTCTACTTCTGGTCTGTATCTGTGTGCACACATGCCATGAATATGTATATACCACACGCAGAGAAATAAATAAACAAATAAATAAGTAAATAAGTAAATAATAACTGCTATAAACCGGTACTGAAGGTTTACAAAGATTTCTAAAAATCATTGTTGTGAATGTTTAAAGAAAGTGCATTAGACACAGAACAATACTCTAAAGTAGCAATTTCTGATTGGTTCCAGGTTTGCAGCATTATATTATGGAAATTTTATTCTAATGTTAAGAATTCACTCCCTGTATTAAATTTTAAGATAAAAAGGTCTCAAAGAATATATTATCCAAAACAGTCATCACTGTTTATAGATAAAATTAAAATTTTAATAATTTAAACTAGTTTTCTTCTGAGTTGCTTAGTAATTTTTTAATATTTCATATCTAACTCATATTTATATATGATTTTTCTTTTCATTTCATATTTATTTGTAGTAAATAGCTTTCAAATGAGATGTAGTCTCTTTTAATTGACATCCAATGTTTCTTACAGTGGTAATGCTAGTGCTCATGCAATAGTAAAATGCTAAAATATTTACATTCTAGGAAAAAAAATCTTCTGTCTTTTCATTGTGCTTGTAATTTTTTACCATGTGTTCAAATTATGATTTTCCTTAATCCATTAAGAGCACATATTGGGAAGCTACTAAGTGGACAGCTCAAAGCAAATTTTAAGTGATTTGAAACAAAATAGAATTTATGTCTAAATCTTAAACAGTTTACAATCGTGATGTCTGTTTAGAAGGACTATGACAAGTTTACGTAATGAAAATTAATAATGTGCTTGAAAAGCGTTAGGTAAGGAATAGTTTTATTTTCTATCAATTATGAATAATTAAGGAAGACCTGCTTCATAATTTGGGGACACATTGATGAATAAAAAATAAACACTAAATCAACATATTTTCCAGGCAAATTATCTATCGTCTATCTATCTATCTATCTATCTATCTATCTATCTATCTCATCTATCTATCTATCATCATCATCTATCTATCATCTATGTATGTATGTATCTATGTATCTATCTATCTATCTATCTATCATCATCATCTATCTATCATCTATCTATCTATCATCTATCTATCATCTATCTATCTATATATCTATCTATTTATCTATCTATCTTCCATCTGTCTATGATTTATCTATCTATATCTATCTGTATGTTAACAATCTGTGATGGATGATCTTGGTTGTTAGCCCAGCTGGGTCTGGAATTAACTAAAATGTGAAGTTCTTGAGCACATTATTTGAATCCAGAAAGCCACCATGAAGTTGGGTGGCCTCTTCTGTGGCAACACATATGAAAGGACATGGAAGAAGGGAGCTTCCTCTTTTGCCTGGTTGCCTTCACTCTCGCTGACAAGTTTATTTATCTTGTAGCTGTGGCATTCATTTGCCAGTATCAAAACCAACTTCACGTTCCAAAGTAGACTGAAAACCTGAAGCTTTCCAGGGATCCTCTAGGCCTCCAGCACCAGAAGATTGGGACAGCTGAAACATCCAGCCTCATGGTCTGAGCAACTAGCAGATTCTCAGCCTCTCCAGTGTGGCTCAGTCATTTTTGGATTATTTGGACCCTAACCTTTAGAGCAATCTAATACAGTCCCATATATGTAATATGTATTCGTTTTATCAGTTATGTTCCTTTAGAGATCCCTAACACACCACCCTTGCATATTGTGATTGTATTAGGTTTATAGGGCATTCAACACCACAGGGGTCCAGAGGTAAGTGAACATAGCACATCAAAACTCATGGCATTTTTAAAACAAAGAAAAACTCCCATTTATTATTTTAACTCTAGAGAATAATAAAGTGATTTTGAAGTATGTATTTGAAGTATATTGACTGAAGACTATTCAAATGAATTACTAGAATAAAAAAAACCCTTTCATAAAAATCAAAGCTTGTAAGCCAGGTGTGGTGGCTCCTGGCTTACAAGGCAAGTGGATCTCTGTGAGTTAAAGGCCAGCCTGCTGTTAATGTTTCCAGTAGTATGTTGGGTTACTGTCTGGAAGAGCCTTTATCCATCCTAGCCAAGAACTCGACTGAAGGTATCGCCTGTCTGGCTTTGCTGTTTGTCAAGTAACTTTTAGTTATATATATGTGTGCTCTTATGAAATTATATTGGCCCCTTTAATCTTTGGTTATACTTCCCTTTTGGGTGTTTAAGGACATACCATTGGACCAGATAAACTGATTTGTTTTCACTCTTGAGGTCATTTGAGGATCTGTTCCTCAGGGGTCCCATGGGCTTGGGAGGAGCCCCTGGCTCCTTTCTTTTACCAGTTCCATCTA
>NW_008360315.1:4105162-4114263 GCF_000622305.1 Nannospalax galili | reverse complement strand
CCCAGCCACACCCCCGAACACCAGAAGAACCGATCTTTTAAAAAGCTGGAGAGGGCTGGGTGTGGTGGCAAGAGGATCTTTGTGAGTTCGAGGCCAGCCTGGTCTACATAGTGAGTTCCAGGATAGCTGGAGCTACAGGGAGACCCTGTCTCAAAAAGAAAAAAAAAAATCAAAGAATGATTATTCTTGGAGTATACTGGGGGATTCCAAGCTATTCAGCAAGCACAGTGTCCATGAAAACTCAGTCAAGAAAAACAAAGCATAAAGGTAGAGAAATTGGCAAGATACCCTAACTTTAGCTGAGGAATGATTGGCAACTGGTCACTGCTGGGTGAGGGAGAATTAGTCTTCTTTAAGGAAATGATGCTATATAGGCTGACCTGGCTCCAGTGGATGAACTCACACTGAGGGATATCTGTGGACACAAATTGGACTTGATAGGACTCAACTTATATAACAGAATACATGGAATCTGGTGGGTTGGTTTTGAGGGGAATTGTCTATAGGGAAGGGGGTCTAAATATGATTAAGATGTATTGTATAAAATACACAAAATTCAATAAAAATACATATATTGAAAAAGTAAATGCAATACATGCAAAGATACAGACATTATAAGGAAAAGAAATAAAATACTTTGAATGTCTGAAACAAATTAATTTTGAGTATGAGGAACTGCACTTGGTATCTCCTTGAGGGACATTATGACAGAGAGAAAGAAGACTGAAGGAAAATTTCTAAATTCCTGTTTTTGGAAAACTGAGTAGGTGGAGATATTTAGCTATCCACATCTCTTTTCATTCATGCAAAGCCTAAAAATGATAGTCAATGTAAGTCATCTTGTTGCAGTACAGCTCAGTTGTCTAAGAGATTAAACCATGCTCTATATAATGGATTTATCTGCCATTGTAACTTCTCAAGCACAAGCCAATATATGTGAAGAATGTTTACTGATAAGTAGGCTTGATGGCGTGTGCCTGTAAATCTGCTGAAGCAGGAGGATCACCATGAGTTTGTGGCACAGCTTGGGCTGTTTTGAGTTCCCAGCAACCTAAGCAGTAGTTAATGACACCACCTCCAAACTGTATCCACCAAACAAACAAGATAGTGGTGATACAATTAACCAAAAATGCTACTTCTGAGTTTTGCTAAGAATATTGTTTAAAGTATATATGGAATGTGACAATTCATCATGTTTTGTGTTATCTTGAAAAGTTTATAATATAGGAGAATTGTTAAAGCAGACATTTTATATAACAAACCATGAAACTAATGGTTCTTATATCACAGGTTTAAAACATCTGGGAATAAATATTTGTGAGGGTAAAGTAAGTCAGCATGCCCAAATGTAGACGTGTGCTGTCAAAATATTAACACTTGCATTATATGCAGTATTCAGCAAAAAGTAATGATATTTATGAAAAGAGTTAATAAATAAGACCGTTTACTGCAATAATTCCTCAAGACAGGATTTGCAAACATGAGTATTCTTAGGTTTGATCCTGCCTGCTTTCCTAGACGACTTTCCATTGAACAATTTTCCAATAATAAACAAACTTTGATAGTAATTAATTGCTTTATAAAATAGGGATTCTGACTTTCTCTTCTGGTCTCTGTGGGCACTGCATGCACATGGTGCATTTGCATACATGTAGGCAAAAAAACCCATACACATAAAAACAAATAAAAAAATTAAATATATAAATTATGTATGTATGTAATCAATTTAGTAAGAACTCAAAAATATCACGACAATTGAATATAATTTCGATTTAATGAAATTAAAGTGGGAAGATATTTTCAAAATATAGAGAGTGGAAATGCTTGCTTTAAAGAACTATTTAGAAACAGAACAAAGAATGAGCAGGAAATTTCATTGTTCCTTCTAACTGAGAATAGCAAAGAATATAATATACAAATGCCATAGGTCAGAAAATGGAGCAACATAGATTTGAATGGCTAAGAAAATGAAATTAAATAATGCACATTAGAGTTAGGGATTGATTTGATTTCTGCTCTTATTAAATACAAATATATATCTACAGGCCATAGAATAGCAGTTAAGATTGATTTGAATAAAGATGCGTTTTAATGTCCTACAGAGAAAAGATGTGAGAAAATAACGACATGATCAGACAGTATTTCAGGAACTATATCAATAGTGTTGTTAATCATAATAACAGAATAATCAGATTAATATGGGACTCAATGAGGCTTCCAATACAAACATAAGGAAGGCAGAGACCCAGGTACCTTTCTAAGCCTTAAAGTATATGTTTAAAGCTAAATATTTCAGAGGTGAGATAATAAGGAGGCTCCTTTGTTTTGGTCTATTTATGTTTGTATATTTTTATGTGTATGTATGTTATATAAAATGCTGAAATCAATATTCCTTACATTATGACCATTGAAATAAAGCAGCTTAATAAAATGGTTAGGATTTGAGTTTCAACTTAAGAGAACTAGCCAAAATGTGAAAATTTATTTGCCATGTGATTTAACTTTTACGTTCGAGAGTCAAGTTTTCTGGACTAAGAAATCCCTAGAAACCTGGAATAGCGTATTTTAGGTGTGCCTCTGGTTTGTGTTTGTTTGAATCATTGTCATGGTGTATTTACTTCAGGGGAATAGTGTTTATGAGTATTTGGTTTCAGAGCTTTCAGTCCATCCTTGAGAAGAAGGCACGGTAGAACACCATTGTTCAACCCAGAGCAACAAGGAAGCATAGGGAAGTGAGGAACGGGCCAGAATAGTGTTTATGAGTATTTGGTTTCAGAGCTTTCAGTCCATCCTTGAGAGGAAGGCACGGTAGAACACCGTTGTTCAACCCAGAGCAACAAGGAAGCATAGGGAAGTGAGGAACGGGCCCGGGCAAGATAGTCTTCCCATTGACCCTCACGGTGACACTCGTCCTCCGATCAGGCACCATCTCCCAAGAGTCTACTCAAACTTTGAATTTTCTCAATGCATTCAAATATTGATTAGGTAGAAGCCCTCAATCTAATCAGCTTTGAAGCATCCTTGGAGGGTGTGTCTGACACACAAGAGATTCGCTTTTACTAATCTATTTGGTCGTCGGTGCAATAAAATTAACAGCAAAGATTAACCATTCAAGTCTAAGGGTATTTCCTGAGGACAGTAGCATGTGAGTCTAAGTGGACAAAGATGGGAAGATTTGCATTTAATATGGACAGGCCATCCAATAGGCTGGGGCCAATGGAAAGAAGTACAGGTTTGTCTCTTTTCTGATGTTTAAAAGACACTGGAAGTCTGTGCTCTCAAACGTTTAGAATCCAGGACTTATATAAGAAGATTCCTTGAACTTAAGACCTCTAGGTTGTCTTTATTTGGTTTTGAGGAGCTGGAGCTTGGACTGAGCATGTTACAAATACCCAAAAATCTCTAGTCTATAGAAAGCTCATTATTAGACTTCTTAGCTAGCATTATGGGTAAACAGAAGTGGTTACAAGCAGTTACCTCTCTGCTGCCTGACTATAGACACAATATAATCTGTTTAGCTGCTTCAAGCCTGTTATCCTATTTTCCCCACCAGGACAGACTGTAACATCAAAATGAGCCAAAATGAACCCACTATCCCTTGAGTTGTTTTTGTCAGGCTTTTTTTTTATCACAATTGAAAATTAATTAATAAAAGGTTACATTCTGTGAAACATGCAGGTAATTTCCTACCCATGTAAAACCTTGAGAGTGCACACACCTAGAGGTCATATATGCTGCACACAGATCTATATGATAGACTCTTGCTTTGTCAGATTTGTTTGCTCTAAAAGTTCTTTGTGCTACAGTTGCTCTAGTAAGTAATTTTCCCCTACAATAAACTTGTATAAAAACCAAAATCAAATAGACAAAGGTATATTCAGGTACTCTAATATACTTGATGGAGAGAATGGGAAAGACTGGGTTTTAGTCAAGTCAAATTTGACTTGAACTTTCAATCCCATGCAACTTGTGATATTATCTTATAGTTCATCTGCTGAGTGTTATAGTAGTTTTATTTTGTTTTGTTGAGGTACAAACTCATTCTGTATTCCTAGGTCTAGGATAAAAGGCCTGAGAAAACACTCCTGGCTAAGAGCTATGAATTTAATTCCAGTGGAATGTTTTGGTCTTCTGGGTATTCTCTTGGATCATCTCATGTCTTGCTTTCTTCTTTTCACAAGAATTTCTTTGTTATGGTTCCCATCCCTTGCCTCCCTTGCCTAGTTGCTCAGAACTGCTTTAGATGTAGCCTTTAAATTATGCAGTCCATTTCTTGCAAGACAGCTTGATTTACCCACACAAATCTAAAATTTTGACAAATGTATGATCCCATACCTGCTCCTGAATTTTGTCTTTAAACTTTTTTGAAATTTGTAAAACCCAGAGCATACTTGCCTGGTTTGTGAGTTACTAATAAACTCATCATTTCTTAATCAATTAGTGACACAGTTTCTCTGAGGGGTATGAATAATCAGTAACAGTTCCTGATATACCAGTCCACTCAGAAGTATCTTTGCATTCATCAGGCATAGCCTCTCCTTTTGCTCACAGTCAGGATCTCAGAATTGAGAAGGACATGGTAACATGCTTCTGGGTGTGCTCTTCTATCCGCATCTTTGGAAGTTTTTCCATTTCTAGTATGAGATTTTTTAAGAGAGGGAAAGAGAGAGAGAGAGAGAGAGAGAGAGAGAGAATGAATTCATGCATAACTGGAGGTCTATCATAGTCCACATGGACAAGCAGAGGATTACTTTGGCTATTTCTCCGGTCATTACCTTTCAACATTTGAGACAGGATCTCGTGTTTTGCGACTGCATACTCCAGGCAAACTGGCCTTTGAGGTTTTGGAGAGTTTCTTGTCTCTGCTTATCTTGCACTAGGAACACTGACTGGGGTTACAGATGCACTTAGTAGTGCATCTAACTGTACATGCGTTCTGAGGATTTGAATTCAGATCATCACAACTTCATAGCAACTTCACAGCAAATGCTTTAACCTACCATCTATTTCACAATCCCTGGTACAGTCTATGCTTGAATACTTAGTTTCCTCAGAGAAGCAGAACCTTCCACTGGGTTCCATTTTTCAGTGCTGTTGTACAATGGAAAAGGTTTAACCAATGAACAAGAAGGATTTCTGTGGACACATGTCATTGTGCGATGTCTTCCTTTGTCACACTACACTTTATTTTTTTGTGTGTCTTTTTGGAGACAAGGTCTCCCTGTAGCCACAGCTTGCCTGTAACTCACTATGCAGACCAGGCTGACCTGGAACTCACAGCGATCCACCTGCTTCTGCCTGCCAAGTGCTGGGACTAAAGGCGTGCACCACCATGCCCAGCTTCCACTTTATTTTTTGAGAGAACATCTTTCACTGAAGTTGAAACTCACTGCTTTGTTGAGTGCTGGCTGACCAGTGGATCCCTGAGAGCCACATATCTCCAATCCCTTGCGACTGGATTAAAGACTGTCTAGCTTTTCAGTGGGGGCTAGAGTTAAGAGCTCAGTTCCTTATCCTTGGGCAGCAAGCACTTAACTTCCTAGTCTTGTTAGTTTGGAATTCGTTTGTTGCTTTTCTAAGTCCTTGAAATGCAATATTAGGTTTTAATTTGAAATCATTCTGTCTTTTCCTGTAGGCCTTGTTGCTTATAGTATTATTATTATTTTCACATTTTACTGTATATTTGTGCATTTCATGTATAGCATCTTAATCATCTTGATACCTAGTTTTCCACTGGCACTATCCCATAGACCCCACCACTAGATTTCAGGAATTTTGTCATTTATGTTAAGGTCTACACAATCAAGTTACTATTCCCAGACGTGCCTCAGTGCAAGTTCATCCACTGGAGTCTAGTCAGCCAATTTAGTCACTCTTTTAAAGAAGATCAGCTCTTCCTCACCCAGCAGTATTCAGCTGCCCAATAGTTCTTTGGTCAATATTGGTCCCTGATGCCCATTTCCACAGTTCTATGCTGGGTTTTTGTCTGCTTCAGTTTCTATGGGTTTTGTGCATTCTGACATTATTACTCTAAGGTCATATGAGCAAGGTCTCAGGAGCCCATAAGACTCTATTTCCATAAGGTCATGCACCTCCTCCCCTGGGTCTTAAAATCTTTCTGCCCCCTCTTCCACAATGGTCCCTGAGCCGTAGGTGGGTGATGTTTAATATAGGAGCCCAGAGCAAGGACCCATACTCTGCAGACTTTTATTCTCTATACTTTGGTCATTTGTGGCCCTTTTTGTTCATTGCCCTCTGTTTCATGAGGGAGCTTCATTGATGAGAGTTGAGAGATATATTAGTATTCTCTCTATCCCTTTTCCACTATGTTCTATGAGCTTTAGGTATAGAAGTTCTACAGATACTTAATTTCTGTATGATAAACCAGGCATGGTGGTGCTTGCCTTCAATCCCAGTACTCAGAAGGCAGAGGCAGGTGGAGTTCTATAGGAGCAAGGCCATCCTGCTCTACAAGGGCTAATGAGAAACCCTGATCTAAAAATTGTTTAAAAATAAATACATGACATAGGCTAGAAGAGAATCTGTCTCATAATGGGCTTTCAGTAAATAACATTTATTCCAGTTATACAATTTTTATTTTTACAACAACATGGTTTTAAAAGTATATGAAAAAATTTTATTATGACTAAGAACATAGATTTCCTTGGCAGCTAGTTTGAGGTTTATAAGAAAATTTACTATTTAATAGCTTTGTGATTTTGGCAGTGGTTATTGATAGGGTTCAGGTCCAGGCGACCCCAGACCCAGAAACCATAAGGCCCCTCAAAGGAACTAAGTCAGCCAACTCCCAGTCACCTGCAAGCTGACAAAAGCAGCTCTGGAAGTTGGTGACCCAATGCATTGTGATGACCACAGCGTGCTCCACAGTCTAACAAACACGTTTCCCAAGCCCTGTAACTGCAAAGGGTTCCTAGAATCCTATAATTGTAGAAAACAGGTTTTACAGTAGATGTTTTCCTCAGTAAGTTTCACCAGGTACAGATCCCACACCCTTTCTGAAGAGCCTCAAAACAGCCCCAAACATCAGAAAAATATCCTATTTTTCCTCATTCTTTTCCCTTTATAAGCTACCACTCTTTAGCCATTAGGCTGCTGGTTCTACTCACTCCTGAGTTGAGACCTAGCCCTGCTAACTCCAAAATAAACTATCTTTTTGCCGGAGTCCTCTCTGTTTCTATTTCACAACGATCTTGACCTCTGCCACCTTTTTATCTAACAGTTATTATGTCTCAGCATTAGAATGAATGTACATTTGGCTCGGTCAACAATGGCAACTGTTAAATAACCTAATTAAGATAAGCACCTAGTATTAAACAATGAGAAAGATGTGGTATTGTTACTTGAATATGAATTTAGATGTTTATCAAAAAAAACACAAAATGACTTTTACATGTATTTTATATTACAAAAATTGTATTAATATTGTGTTTTTTATAGAAAAATTAAAATAGGTTTTATAACTTGCATTAATAATGTGTAAGTTAATAAAACATTATCTTTAGATCTAAGGCCTAAAGATAGACCTTAGATATTTTGACCAGTAGCCTCCTCATGTTGTGGTACATGGTTATATTCCTAGAAGAATTTCAGTGCACCCATATTGATCCAAATTGTACTAGATGGAATTAAGTACTTTGAAAGGGCTAACTGGTAGTCAGTTTTATTTCCTCAAGTAACTATGGAACACTGAAACTGTTAGGGACAAGGTAGATCCATGTCTATGTGTTGATGAATATTGAACATATTACAAAAGCATCAGAATTGATTAATGAGGGGCTTCAAGATAACTTTCATAATGTGGGTTCAGAAAAATCATTGTGTGAGAGATAAGAATTCTCCCTAATGGGATAAATTATATTTGTGACATAAAATATAGTATTATTAGAAAACAAAGAAAACTAGACCAAAGAAGACATTTGTGATCCTAAATAAGTGCAGTGACATGCAGATAGAGATGAGGAGTCAGTCCCGGCTGAGCACTTCAGGCAGACTAAAGGAGAGAATCTAATGTTTAGCTGTAACAGATTTTAATGATCCATTTTAAAGAAAGTTTTATACTCTCCAAAATCAGTGTATTTAATGATTCTTTGACACTGGTAATATTTTGAGATTTTACTTTTTCCTTCATTTTATAATGACAGTCATCATGTTTAAGTCCACAGGAATTCTTTAATTCTGTTAACATTTTGTCAAAGGATTTAAGTGGAATGAAAAAAAAAAAAAGGAAGAACTGAGATCCTTTCATGAGACCATTTTCTGATTTGGTGGCAAGGTGAGCTATTTTTCTTTGCTATTCCTCTAGAATATCGTAGGAGGGGGCATCTACATGCTTTAACAGAGAAAACTTAGCACACTTCATAGTTGAATTCTGTATGCTCTTTAGACATCATGGAGTGAAATTAAATAGTCACTAAACTGGTCTCAGTAGGACTTCGAGTATAAAAAAGAACCTTTATTATTATTTCTTTTACAAAGAGACTACTTAACACACAAAAAATTAATAGCTGTAGGTTATTTTTAGAAAACTAGTAAGTTAGGTCATTAACAGAAAAAAATTCCTTAAACGAATGATTTCCTTGTATTTATTTCAATTAAACTATATTTTATATTTTATAGTCTCACAAGTTTTTTGCCAAATTGTTCCTCCAGGAAACAGTAAGAAGGAGGGTGTATAAGAAGCAAAGGACTGGAGTTTTGTGACAAGCAAAATGCCCTGGTAATGGAAAGGTTTCACAGCATGGAGGTTGCAATATTGTCCAACAATGTCTTTGTATTGAATTTTTTATGGAAATACATTTAAGTATTATATTACTTATCATTTTTATTATTTGTAAGTCATCTGGATAATTAAATTTTGCAAAGATTATATGAAGATATTCTGTCTAATTTTAGATATATTCTCTCAATATTATTACTTATAGTTTTGAAATAGTATATTGATCACAACTAAGAAACTAACATTGATTTTGAGAATAGAAAGGCAGGAAAAATTATGGGTAGACAGGAAGAGGAAGAATCCCTTCCCTCTGGAGCCTTATTGAAGCCTCTCATGAACTGAGGAATAATACAGTACAAACAAC
>NW_008360315.1:4072980-4104064 GCF_000622305.1 Nannospalax galili | reverse complement strand
TCACAAGTTTTTCGCCAAATTGTTCCTCCAGGAAACAGTAAGAAGGAGGGTGTATAAGAAGCAAAGGACTGGAGTTTTGTGACAAGCAAAATGCCCTGGTAATGGAAAGGTTTCACAGCATGGAGGTTGCAATATTGTCCAACAATGTCTTTGTATTGAATTTTTTTATGGAAATACATTTAAGTATTATATTACTTATCATTTTTATTATTTGTAAGTCATCTGGATAATTAAATTTTGCAAAGATTATATGAAGATATTCTGTCTAATTTTAGATATATTCTCTCAATATTATTACTTATAAAGTTTTGAAATAGTATATTGATCACAACTAAGAAACTAACATTGATTTTGAGAATAGAAAGGCAGGAAAAATTATGGGTAGACAGGAAGAGGAAGAATCCCCTCCCTCTGGAGCCTTATTGAAGCCTGTCATGAACTGAGGAATAATACAGTACAAACAACATTTTCTGTGAAGGTTGCATAAAACAGTGATAGTAATCCCTTTTATAGAGAGATTTTTACAATAGCAATGAAATAGGTGAGAGCCCTAAAGGACTTTCACCTTGGGTAGGACCTCATTCCTTTTTCTAGACATTGTGTGAATTTCTCAATGGAACCTCTTCACTTTGTTTACAGGGAAGACATCCTACCTTCCTGTGTCCTGGTGATCTAGAGTTTTAACTTATCAATTGTTGTCAGCAGCCCCTCAGGAACCACCTAGTTATATAATTTAGATTACTTAGTCACCTTTTAAAGAAAATAGCTTCAAATCCACCAAAATCCTATATAGGAGTACTTCACAGTCATACTTTTGGGTGTATCTTCCTTTCTTCTGAGTACCTCTGTTCTTAACAGTCTTGGTTAAAGACTCTTAAGTCATAAGTCATAGAAGATGATACAAAGCTCATTCTTCAAGTTTTAACTCTTGTTATTGTGTTGGATAAGTGAATAAAAATATAACTGATAGCAAAATTGTATATCCCTAAGTGACGTTCATTGCTTCGGAATGGTCATTTTAAGCCTGTGGAAACTCACTGCGATGTGTGGAGTTTGGGACTGGGAAAAATGTATTGGTGGCTACCTTAATCTAGCTGTGTGGCTCTTTCATTTGTGAAGTCATAATGATAAGGTGATTTTACTTAATAAAAAGTAGAGTTAAGCAACATCTTTATTAAACTCAAACACCGTTCAAACTAGGTAGTCTTGAAATTCTTTTCTGAATTGAAGACACAAAATCTTCATTTGGTCTGAGTGAAGGTCTTTAAAAGATTAAGGGAAATTTATGCTGCTGTTGGTGAAATTGGCTGAGCTATCTCCTTGTTTTCTGTTCCCCCACAACCATTGACAGTACGATACTGTTAAGAAATCTGCAGCCTAATTGGGTTTTACCCGTTTTTTGCTTACAAGATCCACTGCAGTTGCCTTCATTGTCAGTCAAAATAGTGCATGTAAGTTTACAGATCTTTCTTTGTTTTTAAGTTCCTTAGCAGTTTTGAATATTATTGCTCAGTTATTTTGTAAACATCTCAAGATCCACTGCAGTTGCCTTCATTGTCAGTCAAAATAGTGCATGTAAGTTTACAGATCTTTCTTTGTTTTTAAGTTCCTTAGCAGCAATGAATAGATTATTGCTCAGTTATTTTGTAAACATCTCTGCCAATTCTAGCTAGTCTGGTATTTTTCCGTGATTATATTGTGTTTTTTTCTGGGAAAACAATAATACACAGACTCGTTGGCCTTGTCATCTCATCCTTTGACAGACATTTGATATTCTAGATCACTGGGGTGCTAACCTTGATTATGCTGCGCCTTTGTCCATCTGTCAGGTAAATACAAAATACTTAAGTTTGGCATTTTATAAAGAACAAGAATCTATTTTGTCCCAGTTAGGGAGGCAGGGAAGTCCACGATCAAGGTTCTGTCACATTCACTGTCTATGCGAGACCCATTCCCCATAAAGAATGCTGTGCAGATATTCTAAAGCAGCAGATGGGATGGACAGATAAAGTGAGAAGGAAAGGTGTGAACGCCCTGGATTGATGGGCAGAAGAGCACCAAAGGCCTCAACTAGTTCCTGTTACTCCACTGACAACACATTAGCTAATCAAGAGGGCAAAACCCTCATGACTTGATCTAACTCCAAAACACATTGCCTTTCAATATCACAGCATTTCATAATTCACTTTCAGGTTTTATTTTGCTCTATTCATTGCAATCCAGTGAACTTTCAAGTACAGCAGAATTAAACTGTTGTCTTGGATTAGGAAATACATGAATATCTTGAAAAATATTTTATTGTTTTTATTTTGCATGTATGAGTGCATGTATGTAAGTGCACTCGTGTCAAGCAATGCCCACAAAGATCAGAAGATGACACCAGATACCCTGGAACTGGAGTTACAGATGTTTGTTAGCCACTAGTCCCCTAAATAGCTTTTAAAATTCTACTGTAAGAAAGACGTTTTCTCTTTTCTAACATTTATTAACCATTGTATAAAATTCTTTGGAGTAAAGTCCTATATCATAGGTATTTTATTGTTTGAAATGTTCCAATTTGCCTATTGAGAGATGCTTCACAGTGAATCCTATATTTTATCCTGGGGTTTTTGGACATGTTTTTACTTTCTGGTACTAAAATAGTACTTCAAGATCATTTTTTATGTTTTTTCCCTGGATCCTTGGATTAAATATTTCTCTAAAGTACCCGAATACATTTAGTAGTTAACGTTTGTAAATAAAGATCAGGAAAAAAAGCATCAGTGGATATCTCTTCTCTCAGTTGACAATGCAAGAATATATATATATATATGCAGTATGATATTTACATAACTATCATTTATCATATATGTATTATCTATCATCTATCTATCTACCTATCTTCTATCTACCAATTATCAATTTATCTTCTATCTACCATCTATCACCTATCATCTACCTATCTTCTCTCTATCATCTATCTATCTATTTATCTATTTATCTATATCTATCTATCTATCTATCTATCTATCTATCTATCTATCTATTTTATACCTATCTATCTACTTATCTATCCTATATCTACCTAGCTATCGCTCTATCAGTCTCTCTCACTATCAATCCATCTATCAATCTTCTATCATCTATCTCTATCTATCTATCTATCTCTATCTATTTATCATCTATCTATCACCTATCTATCTATCTCTCTCTCTCTCTATCTATCTATCATCTATCTACATACTTATCTATCGCTCTATCAATCTCGCTATCAATCCCTCTATCAATCTTCTATCATCTATCTCTATCTATCTATCTATCTCTATCTATTTATCATCTATCTATCACCTATCTATCTATCTCTCTCTCTCTCTATCTATCTATCATCTATCTACCTACCTATCTATCGCTCTATCAATCTCACTATCAATCCCTCTATCAATCTTCTATCATCTATCTACATCTATCTCTATCTATCATCTATCACCTATCTATCTGTCATCTGCTATCTATCATCTATCTATCTATCTATCTATCTATCTATCTATCTGTCTATATCTCTATCTCTCTATGTCTCTATCATCTATCTACCTATCTATGCATCTATCATTTATCATCCATATATCTATCATCTATATCATCTATCTATCATCTATCTATCTATCATCTATCATCTATCTATATCACCTATCTATATATCTGTCATCTATCATCCATCTATTATCTGCCTATCTACCTGCCTATTTATTTATCCAGTTCCCCTTTCCTTCCTAACATTAGCATCTTCTGTTTTTGAATTCCTTTGTGTCTCTCTAATAAGTGTTGTAATTAACTTTAGGGACTGCTAGAAAAATTCAAAATGATCTTCCCACCTCAAAAGTCTCAATTTTCTTATATCAAGAAATTCCCTTTGAGTACATAAAATAACACTATGGGGTCTAGAAATTTGGGTATTCAGACCATTGCAAGAGGCTGGAGAGAGGGTTATGCGCTGACCGTATGTACTTCAAATCTCCAAGTAAGTATCTAGGATTAACTCATTCATTATGGTACATAAATTAGAAATTAAAAACTGAAATTTTAATAATGAAATATTGCATATATGATAATAAATGTATAATATGCAACACCATATTTAAATAGTACAGTACATCTGTGCTCACAGTTACTGAAAAATACGAAGGTATTTTATTCAATGGCAAGTAAATAAAGGCTGATTTTACTGAATCTTTTTTTTTTTTTTTTTGGAAAAACTCATGTGTGACTTCATTACTAAAAAAAATAAAAATAAAAAACTGTGAATAAATACACACAGCAGCCATTAGGACCAAGTACCACTATAGAATCTTTTTTGAAGTAGATTGTACAAAAATTTTGAGTACAGAGATTTTCATAATTCATTCCAAACTCAAGTGCTTAAATTTTAAGAATCATGCACATTAATTTTTCAATTAAGAAAGCACAAACTACATGGCTATCTGCTTTCTAGAGAATATCCTCACATAGAATTACCAAAATGTCTATAAAATAATTTTCTTCCATAATAGACTTCTTTTCTATACCATAATCTCTTATAATGACATATGGTTACAAGATAATGCTCAGAACTGGCTGTAAAGTTTGTACACAAGAAATTGGGCATAAGTGACTGCATGAGGAGATAAGGGGCTAGAAATTCCAGGGACACCCTTCTGCTCCCTTCTGGAAGTGAGTCAAATACACATAGGAAGAGATATCCATTAGAAGAAAGTTAATGAAAGGCCTGGAGGGAGTTTGAAAGGATTTCTCATTCAATTCTAACGTGTATCATGGTAATTTGATTAGTGATGGCTGTCAAATGCAATGACAAATACTTTGTTTATGGAAAATGAAACATACAGCAAGGACAGAGATCACACCTGAGGCCATTAAGGAACTGACATTTCTTGTTATGTAGCAGTGACTTCGACACCATGGAAACCTTGAAAGAGACATGGGGGCTGCTGAGCACGCTATTCCTTCTGCTGTCATGATACATTTTTTGAAAAACAGAACAAAATACGTATATCTATTAATTGCCCACACTTTTCATAATTATAACATTTGGACCATTTATTTTAGATCACTGTAGGAAATTAAGAGCTTTCCCCTGCTAAGAAAAAACATAGAAAAATGAGGAGGAACCCAATAGAGGGATGCTTTTGGAAGCCCTTGTCTAGAAATTCCAGTGGACTCTCATATGAACATTTGAAAATTGCCCTGTTCTGACTTTTTCTAGATCCCTGTCTAGAAATTGTAGCTAATTACTCCTGCCTTCACTTCTCTTTCACACCTCCTATCCACAATTCAAGGACTTTCTTTTCCCCGTTCAGAACACACTTTTATTTATATAGCCATGCATGTGCATGCCCACAAATTTGTCACTTCATTTTGTATATACATATGGAGAAGGGGCATTTTATCTGAAATCCAATCAAATGGGTATTTTTCAGTAAATCAAATATAGTTTTAACCATTGATCATCTGTCAAAGAAAGGAAAACTGTTAGCAAATGGCTACATATTCTCATCACTGTGTTTCCATACCATTCTGAAATATGATTGTGAATTCTCCCTCAAGAATCTGTGCCTCTTTCCAAACTTGTTGAATCTGGCCAGTTTGATATTGTATTTTGTTCAACAGAATGTGAGAGAAGAGACAGTGTGCTAGACAAATTTGTGCTTATTGTTTGTTAGAAATGTCATGCCAGGGACAATCTGTACTATTGTACTGAGTGATGAAAAGCCATCTAAGAGAGAGCCCAAGTGCAGTGGGCAGCTTCTGACTAAAGACCAGGGAAGAATCCTGTAATTTGCTGTTAGGTTGCCAGTGTCCCTAGACAGAGTGCAGCTGAGACATAACAATCATTTAGCTGAGATCAGACTGATCCAACACACAGAATCTTAATCTCCTCCCTGCTTCCATCTATACACATTTAAAGGCTGCAATGACTCTGAAGCACATGTGAAAAAGCAAATTTGTATTCCCGCTCTTAAACTTCTTTCATTTCCTGGAAGAAAATGTTCATTGTTACATCATTGATTCTGCTTTAGATGCCAGAAACCATCTTTGACACAACCTATTTCTACCTCACCTATGTATTTTTAAGTTGTTTTCATGGTTTTGTAATCAGTGCTGCACGTTAACCAATCTACATAATTTCTTTTGACTTTCACATAAAAGTATTTTCCAAATACTCCAATTGCTCATGTATGAGGCATTCACCACTCTCACATGCACAATACAGCAGGTATACTGTTTTCAAAAGAAAGCTGCAATGAATTCATTAACACACCCATCATTTTTACTGTGCTGCCCCTTTTAACTCATTTTTTTTCCTCTAGGAAAACTCTAACTCAGGGTTTACAAAATCATCTGTTTCTATTATCACACACAAATTACACGTACACACACCACATAAAGTTATTTTTTATAAAAAATGAATGATTAAAAAAATAAAATTAATGAGGTAGGAACTCTGTCTATCCAGACCATCTTATTCAATAAAATTATTCAATAAAAATTAAAGCAGATAAATGCATCAGTAATATGTCACAATATGAGTTCATATCAACTGCCCATACTGATATTTGATATTATTTCATATCCCAATATTCTTTTTTGAATTTTTTATGTTTTTGTAGTGTGTGTTTCTCTCTCTCTCACTCTCTCTCTCTCTCTCTCTCTCTCTCTCTCTCTCTCTCTGTGTGTGTGTGTGTGTGTAAGTGAATGTGTAACACAGTGCTCTTGTGGAGGTCAGAGGAAAACCGTAAGAATCAGTTTTCCCCTTCCACAATGTGAGTCCCAGGCATAGAACTCAAATTGCCGAGTTTGGCCATAAACCACTTTATCCACTTCACCACCCTTGAGATATAGATAGATGATAGATAGAATTTGTTTTCATCTTTATTCACGCCTTCCTCAGACCTCTTTCTGATAGACCCTTATAAATTAATGATCAAAGCCAAATATAAAAATAAACACATTTTTCTACACTGAGAAAGATTTCAAAATTGATCTCAAGGCAGAATAGAGTTATCAAAGGAACTGTATAATTTTCAAGTTCTACAATATTCTTTTCCTTTAATTCCATAAATCTGGCTACTGATTGTGGCAAAAGGTAAGAAATATAATGAGGTACTTTTGTTCTATAATGTACCAGAAAGATTCCACTGCAAAAGTCTTTTTATTTTTAAATATGTGTTTTTTTTTGCAGTTTGAGGAAATTTTAAATAATTAATGTCAAAAATGAATTCTTGTTTGTATATTGTGCGTATTGAGCACACACTTATGTATTCGTTTTCATACATGCAAATATTTTAAATTTACTTACCTTTTTAAAAGTTTTTGCTTTCTTCTGCATCTCTCACCTCTATTCCAGTACCTTCTTTTTATATCCACAAGATTATGTAAATAATATAAGTAATTTTATCCAAAGAATTTTTATCATTAATTTATAGAATGTTGTGGTATGTTTATTCTTATTATACATAATATTTTACTTTACAGAGTTCTATATTTATCTTTACCCTTTCTGTGTACACATGTACTTTATATTTGCATATTCCAGAGAGATCCATGGGGATTTCCTTGAGAAATACCATTTTTAGCATAATTTAGAATATGTGCTGGGTATTCTTGGTCTGTGGTTGATTTTATTTAAATATTTTTCATCTGCAAATATTCAAAGCTTTCTAGTTTTGCCACTGTGAGAATTTTTGCAATAAATATATACTTGTAACATTTATGCTTTCATTTCTATGTGAAAGAGTTCCAGGACTAGGCTACTGAGCCAAAGTGTATATCTAATCAACAACTTACTTGCCAGAAGCCATTAAGACACTGTATACATTTGATAGCAATAATTGAGTCTGCTTTTTCTTAATGTCTAGCACAATAATTGAAGGTTTCACTATGTTCTTCACAGTGGATAGTACTTTTTGGAAGGACAAAAACACCTCAGAGATTCTTATTTTCCACATTTTCCATACTATCTTTTTTTTTTTTTTTTTTGAGACAGGGTCTCCATGTAGCCCCAGCTGTCCTGGAACTCACTATGTAGACCAGGCTGGCCTTGAACTCCCAGAAATCCACCTGCCTCTGTCACTTAAACCTAGATTTACCAATACAATGAACAAAAAAAAATATGAAATTTAATGCTTGCTCTGACACTCTGGAGAAATGAATATATTTATTTTATGAAATTCTCCAACCAAAATTTATTTCTTGTTTTATCTATAGATGTCCTGTATGTTTTCTATTAACATTATTTTCAAAGCATTTAATTTTAAATTTATTTATCATTTCCTAACATTATTTCTAGGAATGTTTTATTTTTTATAATTATGATAAACTTTCAATTTAGCATTTTGAAAAAAATGTTTTTAAATAAGCAAACCTTAGTTTGTTTTATTTACTGAACCAAGAAAGAAAAATGATGTTACTGATTCTTTTTACTTGTTATCTTTAAAAATTCATTATTTGAGAATTTCATGATTGTATATAACATGCTTTGTTTAAATCCTGTCCCAAATTCATCCTATTTAGCTCCTCCATAATAACTTTCTCCTTACACTTTCATGCATTTTTTCAAACCCCAGTACTTAAAAAACATGCTAATCATATGGATTTCATAATGAATCTTTGCCGAGGTAAGAAAATAATATGAAAGATGAAACTAAATGAAAGTAGCTCAAAGCATGGTAACTGGACACTCATCATCTAGAGCTTAGATTCCAAATGCTCAATAGAAGCTGTCTGTCCTCTATAGTTTTCATCTTGATTAGAGATACTGGTAAGTGGCTACTTCTCCAAAATTTAACCAGAAGCTTCCTAACAGCCCTGACTCAACATCTCCAGAAAACATATTTTTTTCATAATTTCAAATCCCATTAGTTATAAGATCTATGTCTCTATATCCTGGAGGTTTAACTTCAGCAGTTTTTTCAATTGTTGAAACTTCTAGAATCTTTTCATTGGAGGTTCAAGGGCATTTTCTCTTGTTTGAGCTAAGAGGCAGAATTTCCTGCATCAGAATCAGGATTATATATGGAATAATCTCTTGAGGTATAAACAAATTAAACATAGCAATTAATTAATGATGCACTAGGGGTGGATCTTATTTATTAAGTGAGGATGCTGAAGCTCTTCAGAGATTGTTGACTAATGAATTACAGTGTCAGAATCCCTGGATTACATGGGAAATGGTAGTTAGTCTGGAGTATATCTTTTATTATAAATACTGTTTAAATAGTCTTTGACTATGGAAACTTATCATCTCTTCTCAAAGAAATGTATGTAGTAGGAAAGCAATATATTTTGAAATATTCAATGTGGATCTTGAACTAAACAACATATAATTTAACATTATTTTTTCATTGTGGTATAATTAGACAGGTGATACAACTATTGTCAAAAAAATTAAAACAATGTGTTCAATGACACTTCCAACTTGAATACAGCTTTAAATTTTTAAATTTAACTTTTATGCATCTATAAAAATACTTTCATCACTATCTAGAGTAGTGGGACTATTGGTAAATTTTGCATATTATTCAACACACTTACCATCAAGTCATGTGACTGAAAAGCTAACTGGAACAGCATTTGGTGACTCACAACTGTTATATCAGCATTTATGACAGAGGCTGATGCAGGAGGATTTTTGTAAGTCCGAGGCCAGCCTGGACTACAAAAGGAGTTCAAATCCAACTGGACTACGTAGTGAGCTCAGGGTCAGTCTTGACTTGGTATTAATAATTTACCCTAAACTCATTTGCCAAGAGAAGTTTTTATCTTAAACAATCATGCATCAGCAACAACAACAACAAAAAGTTAAAAAGCCTCCAAACAATCAAACAAACAAACAAATGAACAGATAAATAAATAAAAGCTAGTGGGCATCACTCTACACATTCTGAAAGCAGTGAACATAGTTGTTTTCTACATTTGCCTTGGAGAGCTACTATTTTCCAGAAACAGATAAGGGGCCTGAGGAGATGGCTAGTAGGTAAAATACTTGTACAATCATGAAGGCCTGAATTTAGATCTCCAGCACTCATATAACACTCTGGGTATGGATACACGCACCTGTAATCCCACTGCTGAAAGATGAAGACAGAGACTAAAGGAGTTCATTGGGTAGTTAGTTTGGCCAATGTGTGAACTCTAGGTTCAGTGAAGAATCTGTCTCAAAAATAAGGTGGAGAGCAACAGAGGAAGACAGTGAGCATCACCTTCAGCCTCTACATACACATGCACAGTCTGACCACCCGCACAGACATATGGATACCACACATACCACACACACACACACACACACACACACACACACACAAACACACATATGGATACCACACACCACACAGACACACCAAGACACACGCAGACACACACACACACACACACACAAACAAACACACACATAAAAGAAGTGATGGATGGCTCGTCTTCCTTGTTTTCTGGCAAATACCTCAACTTTGATGATTTGAATCATCTGGTAAATGAAAAATAATATCTACATGTTAATCAGTTTTGTTACTATAATAAATATTCAAATAATTTATGACAAGAAAAGTTTAATTCAAACTCACAATTTTAGAGATCTTAATGCATGTTCAATGAAATGTTTCTTTCTGGGGAATCATTATGGTCAGGCTAGGTGTCTGGTGGGGAGGGCGTTATCATCCTGCAAAGTCACTCACTTCATGGTCAGTTTAAGTAAGAAGGGAAGGGGTACTGGGGTCTCATTGTTCACTTCAGAACATGATCTCAATAACCCAAAGAAAAAGAATATTTCAATAAAAACCAATATTCTTTAAAATGTAAGGTCCAAATATTATTACAACTACTAATAAAAATCTTTTGGAAAAGCCATATGGAAACATATTATAGTAGGAAGCTTCTTAGAAGATATATATTATAGTTTTCCTGGGGAACCAAAGAATTTACTGAGCTTACTGAGATAACTGAAGGATTGCTGAGGTGTATGTATGAATGACCTGAGGGTATGCACACTGGAAAGCCTTTATCTAGCATAGGCAAAACCTTATCTTCCTAGCCTTCCTCAGATTGTATACTTTAACCAAACTTTGGCTTGACACTAGAACCTTAAAAGGGAATAAAAATTGCTTAGTATCCTAAGGAAAAGAATTCTCACAATAGATGGAAAATTTATTTGTTAATGTTACTATGATTTATAATTATTAAAAAAGAAATGAGAATGTAAAATATGTTAAAAGGATATGGGAATGGAGATAGTTTTCAAATTAAACAGAATAAATGAGAAAGCCTAAGCAAGTGCTAAAGGTCTGTGTAGGTTTGTTATGATATATAAAGGATGAGAGAAAAATAATATAATCTTAAAATTTCTAAGGTCATGGTTTAGTCAACTAGTTTAAGGAATAAAATATATATCTAGTCAAGGTTTATCTGAGAACGTTTGGTTTTCTTACCCAAGTTTTATCAACATAGCACATGGTAATTAAAAGTAGCAGATTGGTAACCAAACTTATTGAATGTTTAACAGTCACACTTTAAGGTCTATACTAATCTGGTCAGAGGGACTTAAAGGGCAGTTTTTGTCCCTTGCCCTCCAAGGTCAACAAAGTTCCAGGGGACTATGGAACATCTCTCAAAATGTCCTGTAACTGTGGTGAGTCACCTGTCCTCTTGTTCAGGGAGGCCAGGGAGATCCCACATGATGGACTTGAACCAGTGTCCACTATATAAAGTGAAGGGTCAACTCAGAGGAAACATCTCATTCATGCTTCCAAGTGAAGCCAGTCATGGTTGAGAAGGACCTTTGACTTAACTTCATATATATGGAACAGGTAAAAGAAAGGAGCCAGGGGCTCTTCCCAAGCCCATGTGACCCCTGAGACAAAGATCCTCAAACAAGCTTAAGTGTAAATATAAATCAATTTATTTGGGTCAATTGTATGTTCTTAAACACTCAAAACAAAGCATAACTAAATAAGGTGATCAGTATATTTCTTTAAGAGTTCAAGGGATTACACTTCTCAGACATTAGGCTTAAGTCCATATAAAATTTATTTAGACAATTACTTCTCATCGATAATTTTATTCTGAATCAGAAAGTGCTGCTCAGATGTAAGACTTCAAATCTTGCTCTGCAATACTGTAGTACCCACTTGTAGCTAAGGGAGACGACCTGCTATTGTTCTAAAATGATGGATAAATTTGTTTTCTCTCCTATCTGGAAGTCTTTGAGAGGGAAATGACACTGAATCTAACCACTCCATCAGCTATCAAAATGCCTGAAAGCAAATCCTGAATCCATCACTCAAGAGCCCACCCTTGGCAGACAAAAGAAAAATGAGGAGGAACCCAATAGAAGGATGCTTTTGGAAGTTGTCATCAAGAAATTCCAATGGACTCTCATTGAAAATTGCCCTGTTCTGCCTTTTTTTTTCTAGCTCCCTGTCTAGAACTTGTAATGCTAATTATTCTTGCCTCTACTTCTCCTTCATTTCTCCTATTCACCAATCAAGGACTTTCATTTCCCCCAACAGATAAGAGTTACGCAATTTGGGACTTTTTCTGACAGACCCTCTGAAAGGGTACCCCAGTTGCCTCATCCTGTTTCCCTGTTCATCATGGAAAAAGCCAGAGTGTTCTACGTCCAGATTCACTATCTGCAAGCTGAGTAACCTATTCAGAGGATTGGAATTGGGTACTTTCCTTCTCCTCCTTTGGAGGAGGTCAGAATGGCTAGATAGTAGTATAAAAAAAAAAAAACCAAAGAAAAGTAGCCAGTTTCTTGGCTAAAAGCCAAGATATCCATGGGCCTCTTAGCAATAAACTCTATTCCAAAGGCCAAAAATGTCAAAAGTATTTGGGAGCTCTTATTTAATCTTTCAAAGGTTTTAGAGTTACCTCTTCAGAGGGGGAATGTTAGAATAGCAAAAAGCCTCATTAAAAAAAAGAAAGAAAATAGAAGCCATTCATGGTGGCCCACGCCTTTAGTCCCAGAACTTGGGAGGCAAAGGCAGGTTGATCTCTGTTAATTCAAGGCTAGTCTGGTCTACACAGCGAGTTCCCAGCTAGTTGGGGCTACAGGGAAACCCTGTCTCAAAAAGACTGAAACAAAAAAAGAAAAGAAGAAGAAGAAGAAGGAGAAGGAGAAGGAGAAGAAGGAGAAGAAGAGGAAGTTATCACAGAAGTTATTACAGCATGCGCAAAACCTGAGTAAGCAGAAGTCAGACAAAAATCCCAGCATAGAATGCGAATGTGAGAAATAAAGTCCCGTACATGGTTGAAGAGATATTTGCAATTAATGGCTGCTGGGAAAAGGAGAAGTTATGACTCCTGGTAGGGTAGTCATGCTCCAGAGAATGACCTCAAACTCATGAATGTTCGGACCACACAAATTGGCCTCAATAGGTTTAAAAAAAAGCACATGAAGCTGTGTGAGTAGGAAGGTGGGATTGGATCTGGGAGAAGGTAAGGAGAAAGGTGAACATACACAAGATATACTGTATGATGTTTTCAAAAAGAATTAATTAAAGTAGTTTTTAAAAGATCATATTTATATTTATATACATATATTGGTAAATACATATTTACTCAAATGCTGGCAATTATTTCAAAATGTGTGCAAGATACAGTCATTGCTGTCATGAACCCAGCTGCTTTGGATGGCTTTACTAGGTCAGCACAAGGACAGGCCTGTGAATAGTCAGGCTTGGATCAATGAGGGTACTGTCTTAGGAATCTCTACACTTCCAAGATTTCAGAAATATTTGTTACTGATAAATTCAGAAAGAGGGGAAATCAATACTTCCATTTATTTACTCTCTAATGCCCCTCCACCAAGTCTCCATGGATATTGCCAGGCCAATTGGCATACAGATGACCCTGGTTAACATAAATAGGTCACAAGTAAAAACAAAATTCATGAGTCTGGCAATGAAGATGGTAGGGATGGAAGTAATTATTAGGGATGGGAGAGTAGAACAGAGACAAGGAAAGGTGTCTGGGGATGTTAGGGACCCCTGTTGTGTAAAGTAGAAGTCTCTCCATGTCCAGATAGCCCATGGGCTTGGCCTCAAATGCAGAGATTCCTTTTTCAGCAAGGTGCTTTCCTGGCATCTTCCTGACTCATTTGTGAAGTAGCAGCCACAGAAACATGGCCTCTGGCTCTGGAAATGTCAGGTTTTCCTGTGTGATTTTCAGGCAGTCTGGCAGCCTGGCAGGAGCCCACTTCAATATGTAAATAGGGCATCCCACAAAGTACCTATCAGCTATACCCCCACGGTATAAAATATCCTAGTCTTCCCTCAATAATAGAGAGCTGGATCACTAGGAGCTAGGAGCTGAAACACTGAGACCTGAAGCCAAGCAGAATCATTTGAATAAAGGAGCTGTAACACTGACTAAGCTGAGTCCTGTGTCTTACTGCCTACGATCCAGTCTCCCCAGGTGGCGGTATCCTTCTGTCATCGACTCACGGAACCCCAGCTTTAGCCGCCCCGTACCTTCCCGCGTTATCCAGCGGCCGAGGAAGTGCATGGGTGAAATTAGGGCAGAACTCAACTGGGCCAGCCCCGGTAGCAGAGGGACCCACAGCGGAGAAGCAGCAGAGAAGCAGGGACCCACCAGCAACACAGAGCAGACACGCCGCGGGACCCGCCGCCTCTCCAGGTGTGCGCAGGGGACTGGCACCACTCTAGCAGCTGGCACCCCAAGGTCCCTGCACACCCCATATCTGGTGCCCAACGTGAGAGCCTCTGAACCTCGTGCCAGCTAGCAGTTGGTGCCCACTGAAACACAGGATTCGTGAGTACCTCTCCAACCAGGAGAGAAGCAAAAATCTTTTCTTTCCTTCATCTCCCATCAGGAGACGTGAGTCGTGAGTACCTCTCCAACCAGGAGAGAAGCAAAAATCTTTTCTTTCCTTCATCTCCCATCAGGAGACTAAAAAAGGCGGTTGTGCCTACAAGCCTCCCCACTCGTGGGACTTGGCTTGGCTGTCTCCTTTCTCTTTTCTCTTTTCTCCTTCTAAAGTAAACTTCTCTAATCAGTTTTGTCATTCTGTCCCCAGGCATTCAAGCCACAGCTAAAACCAGTTAAGTGAGAATTTAAATTAACTAGCCCCTACGAAGCGCCTGGGAGTTCAAGGCAGCTTGTGGCCAGACAAAAGATTTACATTTTTTTTTCTCTGCTGTCTAAGGCTTGCAACTCCTCAGGGCATTCCAACCCCCTAGTGTTGGACTGCTGTAAAAACATCTTCTTCTATAATGGGTAATTCCACATCACGCCAGAAAAAAAACCCAAATTTGTTCCCTTAAAACCCTGCTTAAATCTAAAGGACCAGATCCATTGCTTCCCACAGGGAGAGGATTTGCTTGTGTTTTCCCACAGGATCAACCAAAGAAAAAAAAAGAGGCGGAGACGACACCCAAACCCCCGCAGAGCCTCCTTCTCTGTCATCCTCATGGCTCTCTTTACCCTGCTTAACACCAATGCTTCAGACAGCCCCCACTCTCCCTAATACCATGTTCTAGAGATTTTATTTTTCAAGGAAAATATCAGATCCATGGGACAATCGCTGGAGCATTGGAGTAATAACAAAATTTTACTCAGGTGCATTCTCTAGGTACCCTACATCTAACTTTCACGTCTCTCAACAGCTTCCACCTGCAGCCAAGTCTGTGCTAACTCATAATATTATTCTACAGGAAAGACAGAGGACCAGATAAAATCAACTATGTCCTAGAACAAGTTTAACTTTCTTCCCTTCACCACCTACCCCAATGTCTAACTGCTTTCTTTTGTGCATCCAGCAATAAATTTCTACTGACAGCAGCACCAGTTAATACCACCCTTCTTTACCAAGAAACAAAAAAAGATTTCACTGACTCTCATCTGATGGATATTCCCTTATTCGAACAACTGGCTAACTATCCAATTTGTATTTCCAGCAAGAGTAAGCCTACTCATTACAAATGCCTCACTAACATTACTCTCTCGAGGATAGCATGCATCACCCCTCCTCTTTTCCTATGGTGCAAAGGAAAAGCCCAACACTGTGTTAACTCTTCTTGTCCACCTTTTGTGTACCTGTAATGATTACTCCCCAGGCTGCCAGCAGAGAAAGATCTTCTTCCCCCTGCTGGTAGAGATCGAACTTAAACTCTCCCTGGATGCTGGAGATGTTGCTATGGCGAAACTGCTGCAAGCTACACCTGATCCCGCTTTGACTGAGACAAGCTGAACTAAACAATAACATCTGCGACTGAAGCCTGGAATCTCTGAAACAAAAAATGAACTCTCTCGCCAGAGTTGTGCTTCACAACAAAAGAATATTGGACTTAATAAACATGGGAAGGGTATATGATATTGGGAAAAGACGCTGTTTCTTTGTAAATGAATCAAATGTTGTTGAAACCAATGTTAACACTCACAAAAACTTTGTAATCTATTTTCAAGATTGGCTTAGCAATCCCTTGGCTCCTATCCCTTGTTGCCCCCTGATAATACTGTGTATGCTTGCTCACTGTTTTTTAAGATTTCTTTGCTGACAAATTTGCTAAAATCACGACAGAAACAGGTCATGGTCAATTATCAGACTTTGGATTCTCCCGAAATGAGCTGAGCTGGCCCTTAGGGCTGGTAATGGCACTTCTTCATATTTAAATCAAAGAGGAGGAGATGTTGGGGACCCCTGTTGTGTAAAGTAGAAGTCTCTCCATGTCTGGATAGCCCATGGGCTCGGCCTCAAATGCAGAGATTCCTTTTTCAGCAAGGTGCTTTCCTGGCATCTTCCTGACTCATTTGTGAAGTAGCAGCCACAGAAACATGGCCTCCGACACTGGAAATGCCAGATTTTCCTGTGCGATTTTCAGGCAGTCTGGCAGCCTGGCAGGAGCCCACTTCCATATGTAAATAGGGCATCCCACAAAGTACCTATCAGCTAAAGCCTTTTACCACTACCCGCATGGTATAAAGTGTCCTGGTTTTCCCTCAATAATTGGAGCTGGATCACCAAGACTTGGAGCCAAGCAGAGTCAGGAGAATAAAGTATGTGTATCACTGACTGAGCTGAGTCCTGTGTCTTACTGCCTATGATCCAGTCTCCCCGGGGGGCAGTATCCTTCTGTCATAGACTCATGGAACCCCAGCTTTAGCCGCCCCGCACCTTCCCACGTGATCCAGTGGCCGGTGGATTTCGCATCTCGAGGAAGTGCATGGGTGAAATTAGGGTGGAACTCGACCGGGCCAGCCCCGGTAGAAGAGGGACCCACAGCAGAGAAGCAGCGGAGAAGCAGGGACCCACCAGCAACACAGAGCAGACACGCTGCGGGACCCGCCGCCTCTCCTGGTGCGCGCAGGGGACCGGCGCCACTCTAGCAGCTGGCACCCTGAGGTCCCCACGTACCCCATATGGGGAGAGTAATCAGATTACAATGCATATATGTATGAACTTTTCAAATAGCAAAATTAAATAATAATTTTAAAATTTGCAAGAAAAAGAAAATAGTAATTTTTGCTACTCAGTTTCATTTTGGAGACCTTTATGTTATTACAAATTCATGGCTCCTCCCAGACAAGTGTGTTGCAGATTTGCTATCCAAAAGTTTCCAAATGCTTCTTCTTCCTGACATTCAGATGTGAGCTTCACTATGAGAAGAGAACATTCATGGAAGTGAAATTCCTCCAAGTCCTCTACTGTCCTCCAACTTACCTCACTCTTCTCCAGTGCACCCCCATGCTTCCAATTATTGTCAATATTTTAGACTTTAGCCAAGATAAACACATTTTTTTTCATTAGCCATCATTGTCTTTATCAGAGGATTAAAAATTCTGTTCTTTCTGCATCATCATTATTTATAAATAAATCCACATTGTTACATGACAGTCTACTGCCCTTCTCTCAGTCTCTCTTCTTCCCACCATCTTAACTTTGCTTTCTCCCTTGAATATTTGATATATCTACTGTGTTTTTTCTTACCTTCTCACTTCTTCTTCTCCCTCCATCAGCTCCTCTCAATTTCTCTTCCTTGCCTGACTGATTAATATTGTGTTGTACTTTGTCATCACTGTGACAGAATGCTTGAATCAAGCACCACTCAGAGAAGAAGTTTTTGTTTTGGTTCACAGAGTGATATCCCTCCCTGGTGTGGAGGAAGAAGTGAAGCCTCTGGATTCTTAGGCTCTAGAGTATGTGGTTGTGGATCAGAAAGCAGAATTGGGTCTGGAAGTAGGGGCAGACAGCCTGCATGGGCTCATATCTAATGACCTATTTTCCTTTGCCAGGTACCAAATCCTAAAGACTCCACAGCCTTCGAAGTAGTGCTACAAAGGTAGACTTGGGGGCTGAACATCTAAAACATGAGGCTGGAAAGAGAAATTTCAGGTTCAAAGGGAAGCACTCATCTGTTTGACTTTATGTTTCAGGGTCGGCTCAATACCTTAGTAATTTTATTGAGTCTCGTGATATGACCAATACCTCTGATAACCTTAATTTTTCTCCACAGATCAGATTTTTCTACATATGTCAGGATGCCCATATTCATTTGTACCCCAAATATATAAAACCTAATATTCAACATAAGGAGAAAATATTTTATAGGATACAAATGTTCTGAACATAAATGGTCATTTGTGAAATACCAGTGCACACCTTTTAAAATAGTCCAGAAAATTAAAATACAGTATACAAAAATGAAGAAAATATCAAACGTTATGATAAAGAGGAACAGGACCTCTCATGCCATGTCATTAAGAAGTTTAGTAGGTGTAGAAATTTTGGAGCATATAGTAAGATGTATTTGCCATATGACCCATCAAATGTAATTTTAGATGTATAAGACAAGGCTCAAATACTTATGTTGGTATAAAATCTTGGAAAGAGACTATTATGAATGACAGTTATTTCTATCCACTCATAGTTGTCATATTTGGAAAGGACCAATGTGTTCTCAAAATGGTAAGTAAATATAAATACATGCTAGTGTATTCATACAGCAACAATCTGCTCTCAAAACCTACAGAATTAAAAACCATAAAATATATAGCATGCACATTTAGAAACTTATCGTAGATACGGGACATTCCCTTACTGAAAAAAATAAAACAAGTAACTAACTTGATTCCAAATGTATGACTTAGCATCTCACAAAAGTGTTAGAAGAAAGGCAATCAGCATAAGAACTTTTGGATGGAAGTTATCTCAGGCCAAACTAGAAAACAACTACAAATATATGCATATCTGTATGATAAACTTTTTTTTTTCAGAGTATACAGCGTAGTATTTTTGATGGATTTTTGCATACAGCAATAACAACAACTGGCAAATGGATTGACAGAGAGAACCTGTAATAAATCAAAAAGGGAACTTGCTGTATGTGTAAAGGACCCACCTTGCATAGGTCCGAAAGGAAGTTACTGGAGGCGCAGCCTGACTTGCTTTGAAAATCTGAACAATACTTCTGCACTGCTAAGGAGTGCATGATCAGCTCGTGACCATCCTTAAGATGCACCCTCAGCTGGGGAAGAGGGAGTTCCATGTGCCTTTATAAGCTTTGGAATAGTTTCAATAAATGAGTCTCTGCCTGACTAAGACTTCCCGTTGTGTCTGAGTGTCCCCGGGTAATGGGGGTGGCATGGGTTGGCTAGCAGCGTGCTTACTCATCCCCAATCCTCACCTTGCCGGGGGTCGCAGATTTGAACCCCTGGCATCTGGCACTCAACGTGGCACTAGAGGAAGGTGAAAAGAAGAAAAGAAAGAAGTAAGAGAGAAGCAAAAATGGATTGGGGCCAATTGAGGATGTTCAGGGTAAGCAAGACCCTAAAAAAATGGGTAACGCAATTTTTAAGTTTGAAGACCCAGAGCTTAAAGTGCTGAGAGATATGCTTTAAAGCAGGGGATTGGATTTGTCAGATCCTGTAGGTCAAAAGGTTTGGGCAGAGGTGATTCATTTGGCTCCATGGCTACTTGGGGCTAATGTTTTCACTGGGGATACATGGGAACATATGGACCATCTAGCTCGACAAAGGGATGTTCAATTGGTGGTTGACCAGCTGCTGGAGTTCAACCCTATTATTTCGGCCTTAAAGGTATGCTTTCAGCCCTAGAGCCCTAAGTACTCAGTGCCACTTTCTGATGAGCCTTCAGAAACCCCAGCATGGGAATCATGGGAAGGGTTTGAGGAAGAAGGCAGAAATGCAGCAGAAGTGAATCCAAAAGCAGCAATAGTAGCAAGCAGCCCCTTGGACGTGCCCTGGCCAGCTTCAGGGCTTCCTGAAACCCATGAAAACCATCCTCATTTCCAGGATTCTGGCCCTACTCAGGAGGTTTCTGTGAGGCCATGGGTAGAAGTGTATCCTATTAATGTAAACCCAGGAGGCATGTGCCCTGACCCCTGGTATCACTGGGAGGCAAATGATTTAAAGGAATTTAAAAAGGTGGTGGCTGAGGATGGCCCGGGATCACCCTGAGTAGATACTCTCCTCCAAGGCTTGGCTCATCAGCAGTGTACTACAAAGGATTGGTTGGAACTCACCAAAGCAGTCCTTCCTAGCCCTATATATATTAAATGGTGTGCCCTCTTTAAGGAGGAATGCAGGATACAGGCTGAGAGGAATGCAAGTGCCAATCCACCAGTCCCCATTACTTTTGGGATGTTGACTGGTTCAAGTGACCGTTACTCCACAGGGGAGCAACAGTCGGGCATTCCAGCCCCATATACAGAACAGGTCAGGGTCATAGGATTAAATACTTGGAGAAAATTGGATGACGGGCCTACTGAATCCCCCCTTGCAGGAATTAATCAAAAGCCTGAGGAACCCTTCTATGAGTTTATAGACAGAATAGAGAAGAGCTTAAAATGAAAATTACCCCAAGGCCAATTGAGGGAGCAATCCACTAAACTCTTGATATGGGATGGAATGGATGCTGATCACAAGATAGCCTGTTCTGGCTTTAAGGGCAGGTCCATGGGACAATGGATAATTGCCTTCAAGGAGGTGGGAACCCAGAGGGGCAAACCAAAGCCATAGCTGCTGTCTTACAGATGCAAACAGAGGCTCTGACCCATACCTTAACCCAGGCATTTAATTCACTTAATTTGGGTCAGCAGGTAACATTGGGGCCTAGAGGGATAGAAGGTCCATGTTTTGGCTGTGGCCAGATTGGCCATATTAAAAGAAATTGCCCTCAATGAGAGAACTGGCCTAAGCCTAGAGGTGGGGTATCAAAAAGGCCCCCATCTATGCCCTGTCCCCAGTGTCACAAAGGGCTCCATTGGCAAAAGGAATGTAAATCCATATTTGATATTGAAGGAAAGTCTTTAAACTAAGTGGGGGCAGCCTCCAGCTCTGTTGACAAAAGGAGGACTTCCCCATGATTGGTTACATTTACAATGCCTTCGGGGAGGGATCAGAAGAGGAGAAAAACTTATGGTGAATTGGACAGTCCCTATTATCCCTGGTGTAAGGCCCAAGATAGATCTTGAAATAGGTGCAAGAGGTTTCACTGCCTAGTGGACACGGGAGCTGATAGAACTATTCTTTAGAAAGGACGAGGTCCCATCACGATGGCACCTAGTTTCTGGGCCCCGAATCCTAGGTGTGGGAGGATACACCCTGTCAGAGGAGACTCCAGAATGGCTCACCTGGCAGGATGCAGATGGAGCTAAAGGGAAGGTGCGACCCCTGGTGGCGGCAGGACTATCCACCACAGGTTGGGCCCAATTACGGTTGGGCCCAATCTGGCCTTCTGTAAGTCCATGGAACACATCTGTCTTTGTTATTAAGAAAGCCTCTGGCAAATGGAGAATGTTGCAAGACTTGTGTAAAGTCAATGCTAGAATGACCCTAGTGGGTACACCCTTAAAGGGGCTACCTTGGATCCCTGCTATTTCCTCAGATTTATTTCTTATACTTATAGACATTAAAGATTGTTTTTTTTTTCTAATCCTCTACAACCCCAGGATTGTGAAAACTTTGCTTTCTCTGTGCTTTCCACCAAATTTAAAATGCCTGATGAGAGGTATGAATGGACTGTTTTACCCCAAGGTATGGCCAATAGCCCAGCATTCTGCCAAAGCTATGTGAAGACCCTTTTGGGACTCCTCACTTGCTGCCACATGCCACTGTGTAAATTTATATGGATGATATAATCTTAGGAGCTCCAAGCCCCCAACAATTAGAAGAGTTATATAAGGTGACTCAGAAATGTCTACAGACAGGCAAACTCCATGTATCTGGTGATAAAATACAGACTATTACTCCCTTTGAAATTCTGGGAACCATACTCTCTTTGGAAGGAGTAAGTCCTTTAAAACAACAACTTGCTGTCAAGCCCATTGTAACCCTGATAGAGCTACAAAAATCATTAGGAGAAATTAATTGGCAAGGAGCCTGGATGCCTATTCCCACTGAGACTTTGAGACCACTGTTTCAGTTACTAGTAGGAAAACAGCCTTCAGAACTAATTCACATAGCTCCTCAACACCTGGACATCTTACATGAGGTCCAGGATGCCCTGGACCGAGCCCAACTTGCCAGTACATGCCTAGTAAAGATCTTGAGCTATGGGTACTCCCTGGTGAGACCCTGATGACATCCATCCTTACACAGGATGGGAAGCCCCTTCAATGCGGGCATGCCTCTCTGGGAGGCATACCACAGATTTATACACCCATGGATTAATTGACTGACCTGATTGAGAAAGGGTGTGATGTAGCTCTGAGACATTATTGCATAGATGCTCTTAAAATTGTTATCCCTTATCAGCTTAAGGATTTCGAATGCCTCTGCAGAAATAATAACCGAGTGGCCATAGCCTTGGAATGGTTCCTGGGAAATTTGGACTGTCATTATGGCCCTCATAAATGGGTGACCTCCTTTCACGCCCTCTGTTGGGATGCCCCCTGGCTCTTTGTCAAGGAGCCCTTAGTAAAAGCCTATAATGTTTTCACTGAAGGTGGCATATTTGGAGCTGCAGTGGTACTATACCCAGGGGCAGATGAGAAACCAAAAAGATATGTCGACACTTGTGATGGCTCAGTTCAATTCAAGGAACTCATGACCATTGCTTTAGCATTAACAAAGATAAGTGAGCCCATGAATTTGCTTTCTGAAAGTCTGTATGTAGTCAATTTTCTTCCAGGGCTATTAGGTTATCATATCTGGTTGGATGGCAACTCCATTACTCCCTTGATGATTCAGACTCATACGCTCCTCAGAGAGAGAAGTCCCTATCTTCTTACAGCATCTTAGGGGCACCAAGGATTGCCTGAGCTTTTATCTGAAGGCAATGCAGAGTCAGACAAGGAGGCTTCCACCCAGGTCCTGTCAGCAGGCCTGAATGAAGCTCAGGGGTTACATAACCTCACTCATGTAAATTGGCGGGGACTCCATAAGAGGTTTCCTCATGTTCCCATCAAGGACCTAAAGAAGATTGTACATACCTGTAAGTCTTGTCAACCCTTTATACAGGTACCACTTTTGCAAAAGCCAGGGGTAAACCCCAGGGGGCTCAAGCACAATTCCTTGTGACAAATGGATGTCACACACTATGCTCCTTTTGGAAAGCTTAAGTATATTTTTGTATCCATTGACACATTCTCACATGCCTGTTGGGCTACCTCTCATACAGGAAAGAAGTCTAAACATGCTCAGTCTCATTTTCTTCAGTGCTTTGCTATGTTGGGATTGCCAAAAAGAATTAAAACTGATAATGGACCATGTTCTGTGAGTAAAAATTTACAAGATTTTTTTCACTTTGGGGAACTCAACACAATACAGGAATTCCCTACAATCCCCAAGATCAAGCCATTAGAGAACACAACAATCAAAACCTAAAAATTCAATTACAAAAACAAAAAGGGGGAATTAGCCCCCACCAACAGTTGGGTGTGACCTTATTCACTATTAATTGTTCTTAATTTTTGAAAAACTCAGTTGGAATCCTGGTTTCAGAAGCATTGGGAGCGACAGGAGCAGAGACCAGAGTTATGGGTAAGATGGAAAGATCTCATCACCAGGCAATGGAAAGGAACAGATCCATTGCTAACCATGGGTTGAGGCTTTGGGTGTGTCTACCCTACAGGAGATTTAAACCTCATATGAGTGCCTGCGCAAAACCTTAAGTGGGTAGGCCAGGATCTGACTGACTAGCATGATGGTCCATGGACAATAGTTTATGAGACAAAATTCCTCTTTGTTTATATCCATCTGAGATAAAAGACTCAGTTCCTTGGCTTCATTGCCAGTCAGCCTCTTTGACAACTGGCAGATTGGCTAAAAGGAACATGGTCTCAGAAGTATTTCAACTTGTCCTATGCCATGACTTGCTTTGTTTCTCTTGATAATGCTTATCTTTAAGTGTCTTTACCAGATAATTCGGTGATAGAGGACCCTTGGAACTGCCACAGCCCACCTCCTCATGATTATGGACTCCCACAGGAACCCCTCCGGTTGCACAAGCTTGGCTAACTGAGTTAAGCAGAGCCTAAGACTGTCACGGGCTGGCATTACCCACAAGGCAGCCCTTAATCATGACACATTTTTAGCCAAAGATGGGTAAGATGTCCCATGACAAGTACTCCTAAGACAGGGCATGCACATGGCCAGGTGCATGATCCAATGATGGGCAAGGCTTGATCAGAGGTGACACAACCTAAGACAGTCAAAAATGCATAAGATTAGAAGAAGGAGATAGCCATCTCTCCTCAGGGAGCCGCCTATGAGGTTGGTATCCCATGAAATAATGTCAGTCTGGCCTTAAAATAAAAATAAAAAGGGGCATATGTGGGATCTTAAAGGCCCCTCATTGCATAGGTCCAAAAGGAAGTTACTGGGGGTGCGGCCGGGCTTGCTTTGAAAGTCTGAACAATACTTCCGCACTGCTGAGGAGTGCATGGTCAGCGAGTTACCATCCTTAAGATACACCCTCAGGTGGGGAGGGGGGAGTTCCGGGTGCCTTTATAAGCTTTGGAATACTTGCAATAAATGAGTCTCTGCCTGACTAAGATTCCCTGTTGCATCAGAGTGTCCCTGGGTAATGGGGGTGGCGTGAGCTGGCAAACAGCGTGCTTACTCTTCCCCTATCCTCACCATACCAGGGGTCGTGGGTTCGAACCCCTGGCAGCTGTATCCTGTGCTGTTCACCTGAACAAATAATGAGGCTAGAGTATCAGGCAATTTTTATAGAATTTAATATATGTGTTTTAAAAATGCTAAAAAGAAAGCCAGGCATGGTTGTGCATGTCTTTACACCAGCACTCAGGAGACAGAAGCTGGTTGATCTCTATGAGATTGAGGCCAGTATAGTCTAGGTAGGGATTTTCAGACCAGCTGGGGCTATAGGGTGTCTCTGTTGCAGAAACCTCCCCATCCAAATAAAAAGTGATTCAAAGCAATATATATGTTCAAACAGATAGTACCTTTATTTTATTTTTTTAATGTTTTACCACTGTATTCTTGATGGTGTAGGGTTGGAAAAGTGAAGTAGTCCATAAGTTTAAAAAAGGCATGTTAATATGAAACAATAATACAAAAATTATCTGGTTCTCATTGAGTATCTTTCCATAATAATGCTCATTTTCTCTGAGTTTTAAATAATTTTCATTATTTCTAACTTTTGTGGGGTTGAAGCCATGTTTAGTATTGCTCTGAATGTTTTGCCTCATGGAATATCTTAGTAAACTATATTTAATTATTACCATAATTCGAAAAGATATCAAAAAATACTAATTTAAACACTCACATCTTGTTGTATGTGTATTTTTATTATTTTCCATAAAGAAAAATTAAATTGGATGTCATCTTCACATAAGGGAAAATACCCTTAGTCACTATAAAGAAAATATGAATGATGTAAAAAATTTTGCCAAATAGATTGAACATTCTTGTCAAAATAACTAACTAATTGTATATAATTTTCATATTTACCTATGTAGATTAATTCACTTTGTTATATTGTGTTTTATATTACACTTTCCAAATGTTTATTACTAATTTGGGTATTACTGAGATTATATAAATGGATTTGTACTGCAATTTTGAATTTGAATATATTTCTAGGATCATATGGAATTTTTTTGTAAAAGGAAACATATTCCTGATTTATAGGACATTGATCTATATAGTAAGATGTCAAGATGTGATTTTTTAATTAAAAGAGAGGTCATTGAATAGTGTTTTAATATTCATTATTAACAAAAGAGTTAAAAATGGGGAGAAGTTACAGGGCTCATATACTGGGCAGCTGACAGACTGGATTCATAGGGCTCAGTAAATGCTGGAGGCATTTCCACCCTGACCATATATTATGTTATAGAACTATAGAAATAAAAATAGCATGATACTGACATAAGAATAGACACATTGATCAGTGGAATAGAATTGATGCAGATTAAAATTCATACATTACAGACACCTGGGTTTTGACAAATACACACAGATACACATTAGAGAAAACACTTCAAGTTCAGCATGTGGAAGAATGAAACTAGATTCCTGTCTCTTACCACACATGTAATGGATCCATGTAATGGATCAAAAATCCCAACATAGACTCCCCTGGGCTGCACAGCCTACCATGTCCTGGTCCTAGAACCCTACCGTGTCCTGGTCCCAGCAGCCTCCCTGGGTAAGTCCAGAGCACCCAGCCGCTTTGACTCCCCCAGCCTCTTTCACCCTCCCAGCCACCCCCCATCCCCTCCACCTAGTCTCTCCTCCTAGGCTGGGTATGGGCCCATTTCTTGTCTTGGCACCCTAGACACCAGGGCCAACCTCTCCTCCCAGACCTGCCACTGCTTACTGATCCTTTGCACCTGGACCAACTCATTTACTCTTGGCAGCCCCCAGAAACACTCTAGGCCTGGTCCCGCCCTCACCTCCATTTACATACCTGGGCGGCACAGCCAACAGCTTCCCAAGACCAGCATTTATCTTGGGCCCTTCTCCCAGGCCGGCCCAGCCCCCAAATTCTTGAGGGCAGCATCGTTCCTGGATAGACTCATACCTTAGGAGAAAGCCTGATATTATCTGAGCCTTATCTAAATTGGGCCTCTGTGGGAACTCCAGAAGAGAAAAGCAATTAGGCCACTCCAATATAAAATCAAAAGAGAGAAACTGAAGCCTAGACAAACCAGCATTTCATGCCCTACATATCAAACACAAAGGCACATAAAGTTTACAAAAAGAAGCATATGTAAACTCAACAAAGGAAGGCTTGAATCTCACAGAAGAATCAGGAACTATAAAGGAAATTCACATGTCAAAGTCATAAAGAAAAAAAATAACATGAAAAACAGAAATAATATATCCCCACCAAGTATCAATAGTCCTCTAGAGGAGTACAATGAGAACTCCCTAGAGATAGCACAGGACATGGAACTCAAAAGAAAAATTATAAACATAATAAAAGAATTCAGTGAATTTAAAGAATACACAAAGAAAGAAATAAAAAAACTGAAGGAAGATAGGGATAAACTTCTGAATGAATTCAGAAAAGAGAAATATTGAAGAATACTCAGGCTGAAATGAAGAAGGAAGTGAAACATTCAGTAAGCCAATTAGAAATGACAGGAGAAAGCCTCACCAATAGGATGAATGAAATGGAAAAGGGAATATCAAGACTGAAAGATAAATTGGTTGAATTAGACCACTCAAGCAAAGATTATGAAAAACTTATAAAACACAAGAATATAATATGCAAGAATTGTGTGACACCATAAAAAAGAAAATCTTACAAATAGTGGGCATACAGGTAGGAGAAGAATTTCAAGATAATGGTATGGAACAGATCATCAACAGGATTGTAGAAGAAAATTTCAAAAATTAAAGAAAGACATACTCATACAAGTACAAGAAGCATATAGAACACCAAATAGACAGGACCAGAAAAGAAACTCTCCACGGCACATCGTAGTGAAAACATTAAATGTTCAGAACAAAGAGACAATACTGAAAGCTGAAAAAGAAAAGCAAGTCACATTTAAAGGAAAACCCATTAGGGTTACATCTGACATTTCAGTGCAAACTATGAAAGTCAGAAGAGCCTGGACCAAAGTATTCCCAGCTCTAAATGACCACAGAAACCAACATAGACTACTTTACCAAGCCAAAGTGTTTATCATAGTTGAAGGGGAAAGAAAACTTTTCCATGACATAAATAGGCTGAAAGAATTCATGTCCACAAAACCAGCCCTACAGAGAGTTTTTGAAGCAATACAAAGAGCTGAAGAAAGGAATGACTATACACAAGGAGTGACAGAGTGAAATTCAATGATGGTATAATTGTAGAAATGCATAACAAAGTAAAGAAAGAAAAGGAAAAGAAATAAAAATGACAGGATTCAATAGATATCTTTCATTAATAACTATAAATATCAATCATTAATAACTATAAATATCAATGGACTGAACATCCCAGTCAAAAGATACAGACTAGTTGAATGGATTAAGAAACAAAACCCATCTTTTCATTGTCTGCAAGAAACTCATTTAAATTTCAAGAACAGGTACTACCTTAGGATGAAAGGATGGAAAAAAAATATACCAAGCGAATGGTACTAAGGAAAAAGCAGGCATTGCAATTCTAATATCTGATAAACTAGACTTTAAACTATAAATAATCAGAAGAGACAAAGAAGGCCACTTCATTCTGATCAAAGGAATAATAAACCAAGACGATATTACTATCATGAACAGATATTCACCAAACTCTGGTGCATCCAACTTCATAAAAACAGTACTATAGGAATTTAAGACCCAGAGTAATCCCAACTCATTAATAGTAGGGGACTTCAGTACCTCATTGTAACCATTAGATAGGTCAACAGGACAGAGAATTAAAAGAGAGACTTCTGAATTAAATAATACCATATATCAAATGGACCTAAGAGATATCTACCAAATATTCTACCCAATCACCAAAGAATATACTTTCTATTCAGTGCCCCATGGAACCTTCTCCATAATCCACCATGTAATGGGGAACAAAACAAACCTCAACAAACACAAAAGATTGAAATAATTCCATGCGTCCTATCAGACCACAATGCAATAAAGCTTAAAATCAGCACTGGAAGAATCCCCAGTAACCACATGAACATATGGAGATAAAAAAATACACTCCTGAATGATGAATGGGTCAATGGAGAAATTAAGAAAGAGATAAGAGTATTCCTGGAACTAAATGAAAAGGATAATACAACAAAACAAAACCTCTGAGACACACTGAAAGCAGTCCTTAGAGGTAAATTTATAGCTCTAAGTGCCAACTTAAAAAATCAGAAAGATCACAATAAATGACTAACATTTCAACTCAAGACACTTGAAAAGGAACAACAAATTAAACCCAAACCGAGCAGACAAGAAGAAATAACAAAAGTCAGAGCAGAAATTAAGGAAATAGAAACAAAGAAAACAATAAAAATAATCAACAAATCCAAGAGCTGGTTCTTTGAGAAGATAAACAAGATTGATAGACCACTAGTCCAGTTAACCAAAATAAAGAAAGAGTACCTCTGATTCAACAAAATCAGAGATGAAAGGGGAAACATCACAACAAACACCAAAGAGATCCAGAACATTATAAGGGAATACTTTAAAAACCTATATGCTACTAAAATTGAAAACCTAAAATAAATATATGGGTACCTAAAACATGGGGACAAGCAAAGCTAAAACAAGAAGTGATTAACGGCTTAAACAGACCCATAACATGTAAGGAAATTGAAACAATAATACAAAACCTCCTGACTAAAAAAACTCCCAGGACCAGATGGATTTACAGCTGGATTCTACCAGAGGTTTAAAGAAGATCTACATCCAATACTACTTAATTTATTCAAAAAGATAGAAATAGAGGGAGAACTTCCAAATTCCTTCTATGAAGCCAACATCATTCTAATGCCAAAGCCAGGTGAAGACACAACCAAAACAGCAAACTATAGACTCATATCTTTAGTGAACATAGATGCAAAAACTTTCAACAAAATACTTGCAAACCACATACAGATACACATCAAAACATCATAAACGTCATAAATCATATAAATGGGCTCAAAGACAAGAACTGCATGGTCATCACAATAGATGCAGAGAAGGCCTTTGGCAAAATTCAACATGCGTTTATGTTCAAAGTCCTAGAGGGAATTGGCCTGGAGGGAACATATCTCAACAAAATTAAAGCCATATGTAACAAACCAACAGCCTACATCATTCTAAATGGAGAAAAACTGGAAGCCTTTCTCTTGAAATCAGGAACCAGATAAGGCTGTTCAATACCTCCACTCCACTTTAACATAGTGCTTGAAACTCTTGCAAGAGCAATAAGACAAGAGAAAGAAATTAAAGGAGTAACTATTAGAAAACAAGAGATCAAATTTTCCCTTTTTGCAGACAATATGATATTATATCTAAGAGACACCAAAAATCCACCAGAAAACTCCTAGGTATTATGAACATGTTCAGCTAAATGGAGGGTTACAAAATTAATCTACAAAAGTCTGTAGCCTTTCTATATACCAATAACAAGCAATAAGAGAAAGAGCACATGGAAACACTCCACAACAGCTGCAAAAAATAAAAATATCTGGGAATAAACCTGGCCAAAGACATTAAAGATTTCTAGAATGAAAATTCTAAATCCTTAAAGAAAGAGATTGAGGATAACATCAGAAGATGGAAGGACCTCCCATGCTCATTGATGGGAAGAATTAATATTTAAAATTAACCATCCTAATAAAAGCCATTCATAGGTTCAATGCAATAGCAATCAAAATCCCCATGACATTTTTCACAGAATAGGAAAAAAAAATCCTAAGATTCAAATGGAAGCACAAAGACCTCGGAGAACCAAAGCATCCCTGAGCACAAAAAGCAACACTGGGGGTATTATTATATCAGATATTAAACTGTATTGCAGAGGTATAGCCATAAAAATAACGTGGTACTTGTAGGACACCAGGATGCCAGGTCTTAGGGTGAGGTGAGCCTAAAACTTATAGGTCCAGGCTGCATTCTTTGCTAAAGGGAGGGGCACTGAAAACAGTGGCTCTGATAATCCCTGTCTTGCAGAACACCGCTAGACTAGCAGGAGAAT
>NW_008360315.1:4051969-4072746 GCF_000622305.1 Nannospalax galili | reverse complement strand
AGAGATTAGGCCAGGTTAAAGGTTTACTCCTGAGCTAAAAGCTAAAAGTTCACTATGCTTTTAGCTCTAAGAAAGAAAACATTGTGGCCAATAAATTACTGGATGGGCATTGATAACCTTGAGTAAAAGTTTAAGAATCCTTCTGGTGCCAACTAACAGACTAAATGTCCTGTTGGGAAGACACAGGTCCCAGAGTTTATGACTCTGTCGCTGATCAGACCCTCTGCACTGAAGCCAGCAGGTCCCCCACTAAGCAAAGCAAACCTGAGTCCTGACAGGTACTGGCACAAATATAGACCCAAAGATCAATGGAACAAAATTGATGGCCCAAATATGAGTACATTTCAGCCACCTGATATTTGACAAAGGAGCCAAGAACATTCACTGGAGGAAAGACAGCATTTTCAGCAAATGGTGCTGGCAAAACTGGATCTCCACCTGTAGAAGAATGAAACTAAATCCCCATCTTTCACCTTGCACAAAAGTCAACTCCAAATGGATCAAAACCTCAATGTGAAACCTGAAACTCTGAAAATGTTAAAAGAAAACATTGGCAATAACCTAAAAGATATAGGTATAGGAAATGATATTCTAAACTGGACATCAACTGCCCAGGAAACAAGGTCAAGAATCAACAAATGGGGCCTCATTAAACTAAAAAGAATCTGTATATCAAAAGAAGCAACCAAGGAAGTGAAGAGAAAATCCACAGAATTAGAGAGAATCTTCACTATGTCTGACAGAGATTTAACATCCAGAGTATATAACGAATTTAAAAAACTATCAAGAAAGGAAGCAACCCAATTAAAAGATGGGCTAAGGAACTGAACAGAGAGTTCTCAAAAGAAGAAATAAAGATGTATAAGAAGCATCTTAAAAAGTGTTCAACATCACTAGTAATTAGGGAAATGAAAATTAAAACCACTTTAAGATTTCATATTACCCCAGTCAGATCGGCTCTGATCAAAAGAACAAATAATACCAAATTTTGGAGAGGATGTGGGAAAGGGGAAAGCTCACCCACTGCTGGTGGGACTGCAAGAATGTTTAACCTCTATGGAAAGCAGTTTGGGGAACTCTTAAAAAACTACAAATGAAACTACCATTTGTCCCAGTTATACCGCTCCGTGGCATATACCCAAAGAACTTATCTTACTGCAGAGACATTTGTACATCTCTGTTTATTGCTGCTCTTTTCACAATAGATAAGAGATGGAAGCAACCAAAATATCCATCAACTGATAAGTAGATAATGAAAATATTGTTCATTTATATGATGGAATTTTACTCAGCAGTAAAGAAAGATGAAATCATGAGATTTGTAGGTAAATGAATGGGACTAGAAACTGTTATACTAAGTGAAGTAACACAGACTCAGAAAAAAAGGAGTATGTTGTCCCTCATATGTGGATCCCAGCCCAAAACCCTTATAAGTTAATGTGTATCCAGACATAACTACAGGAACTAGGATAATGAAAAGGAACTAGGGAAGTAAAGGAAAAGAAAGAATCTGAAAGAGAAGAACAGTAGAAAACAGGGGTTAACAAGGGCAATATGGACAATAATGGGGTTATTTTAATGAGGGGCTTATACAAGGATCCTAGGGGATAAAGGGAAAGAAGGAGCTCAACAGAGGTGAAACAATAGGAGAAGGGTATTATTAGGGAAGAAATGGAAAAAAACGGGGGCACCTTAAATGGGGAAACCATGGTGGAAGGCTAAGACAATGTGAAAGATATACAATGCTTAGAAAGTTTTAGAAAACAAGAGGAAACCATATTAAGCCAACAACCTACTGACAAATTACACATACAACCAGATCAAAGAATGTGTTATATGCCTAGGCAAAGTTTATCTGAGAGCATTTAGTCTTTACCCAAACTCTATGTACATGGCATATGGTAATTGAAAGTACCAGACTGTTGGAACTAACCTTCTTGGATGTTTAACAGCCATACTTTGATGCCTATACTAATTTGATAATGGCGGACATAAAGGACAGAGTTTGCTCCTTGCCCTCATAGGTTGGCTAAGTTCCAGGGGACTACAAGCATCTCTCAAAATGTTCTGTCACTGTGGTGAGTACCTGTCCTCTCGATCAAGGGGGCAAAGGATACCCCACCAGGTGGACCTGGACCAGCATCCAGTCTACAAAGAGGAGGGTCAATACAGGACTCAGGTTTGCTTTGCTTAGGGGAGGACCTGCTGGCTTCGGGGCAGAGGGTCTGATCAGTGACAGAGTCATAAACTCTGGGACCTGTGTCTTCCCAACAGGACAATTTGTTTTAAAATTCAGATGGCTTTTATACATCCCAAGGAACTAGCAGTCACATGTGATATGGCAGCCACATACAAAGATTAAGGGTACAAAGAAACAGGACATTTAGTCTGTTAATTGGTGCCAGAAGGATTCTTAAACTTTTACTCAAGGTTATCAATGCCCATCCAGTAATTTATTGGCCACAATGTTTTCTTTCTTAGAGCTAAATGCATGGTGAACGTTCAGCTTTTAGCTCAGGAGTAAACCTTTAACCTGGCCTAATATCTTAGACAGGGATAACTGAGTTATTTGTTCAGGACAAGGAGATGAGCTAAGGGTTGTTGACCAAGACGCTTTCCCCCAGAGCAGGAAGCCTACACTTTTATGACAGGGCTGCTTCCTCCTGCCAGTCTAGCAGTGTTCTGCAAGACAGGGATTATCAGAGCCACTGTTTTAAGTGCCCCTCCCTTTAGCAGAGAATGCAGCCTGGACCTATAAGTTTTAGACTCACCTCACCATGGGCCTGGCATCCTGGTTTCCTACACTTCCAAGCCAAGCCATCCATGGTCGAGCAGGACCTTTGACTTATTTTCACATAGATAGAACTGGTAAAAGAAAGCAACAGATCCTCAAACGACCTTAAGAGTAAAATTAAATTGTTTTATCTGGGCCAACTATAGGGTCCTAAACACCCAAATGAAAGTATAACCAAACAATAATGGTCGTCAATATAATTTTAAGAGTCCATATGTATAGCTAAAGATATATAACAAGAAACAATGACAGATAGGTGATTCCTTCCTTTGAATTATTGGCCACAGTAGCGCAAGAGACTTCCATAGAGTAACCCAGCATAGAACTGGGAAAATGAACAGCAGATTCCAATCTTATCTAAAGGAATATTGACAACTGATTGCTTCTAGTTGAGGAACAGCTGATTTCCTAAAATAAGGATCTCTAGATAGGCTAACTAGATTCAGCAGACAGACAAGCACTGGAGAAGGGCTGGGGGTGTCAACAACACAGAGGACAGTAACAGGGATGACAGTGTATGGGTTCCAGTATGTGTGTGTGTGGGAGGCTATGTGATGATGCCATTTGGGAGGTGGGTATATAGATAAATAAGATTGTGTGGGATGTTCTGTATGATATACACACAGAAAAATCAACAAATTAAAAAAGGGTCTTATATTTGAGGAGGAATCATAAAAATTTACTTCATGTTAAATAGTAGAGGTGATAAACATTACCAGTGAAATCTACATGATGACTTTATATCCATACTCAGGTACTAAGGATCCAAGTGTAACCAACTGTGACTAGTAATCATTAGATACGTAGAGGTTAAAAACACATGTGCAAACATGTAAGTGTTAGTATGATTAAAAATGTAGGAAACAGCATATTTAAAAGAAATGGAGATCTTCTTTAAAGGGTAAAAACTCATTTAATTATATATCGTACAGGGTTTATTCTGAGTTCATTATTGTATAACTGTATTAATTCAACTGTGAACCTAAAAATTTGCAACCACTTTTGAAAGAGATATATCCTTGCTCTGGAGTGTGTACAGGCCAAATTTTACACACACACACACAAAATCAACAAATTTTTAAAAATGTATTATATTTGATGAGGAAGCATGGAAATTTATGTCATGCTAATTAGTAGAAGTGATAAACGTTATCATTGAAATCTACCTGATGACCTTATATATCCATGCTCAGATGCCAAGGAGCTCAGAAAGCAACCGACTATGACTAATAATAATCAGATAAATAGAGATTAGAAATGCATGTGCAAACATTTTCGTGTTAATTGCATTAAAATGAATTTTTCTGTATGAAACTATGTATTTTACTAATGAAATGGAGATCTTTTTCTAAAGGTTAAAACCTCATTTAATTTTATGTCCTATAGGGTTTATATTAAGTAAAATATTGTATAACTGTGTTAATTCAACTGTAAACCTAAATTTTACAGCCAGTTTTGAAAGAGATGCATCTTAGCTCTGGAAATTGTTATTGAATTTGTCAATGGTATTGTAATGAAATGTTTCTTCTAAGTATGTGGTTATTAAATAAATAGGTTTTAAAAATCCCAACATAAGACCTGATACTTTGAATCTAACAGAGGAGAGAGTAGGGAATAATTGGAACCTAAAGGCATAGGAAATGACTTTCTGACACAACTCTGTTGATACAGGCATTAAGACAAAAAATTCAAAATAGGACCTCATGCAACTAAAACATTTCTGTACAGTGAAGAACATTGTGATTTTTGTTAAGAAGCCACCTACAGAGTGAGAAAAAAATTTAGAGGCTACATCTCTGACAGTGATTTTGTATCTAGACTATGCAAAGTTAACTAAAATAAAACCTAAACTTTTAAAAATCCTGAAACAAACAAACAAAAAAAAACCCCACCCAATTAAAAATTGAGGCAAGAAGCTGAACAGGGCATTCTCAAAATGAGAAATAAAGACGGCTGAGAAATACTTCATGTTCAACACCTTTAGTCATCAAGGAAATGCAGATTAAAATCATTTAAGATTACTTTTTACCTTGCTCAGAGAGGCCAAGATCCAAAACCAAACAGGACAAATGCTGACAAGAAAAGTCACATGTTCTCTCTGATAGTTGGATGATAGCTCTCAATTTTTAAATATGCATCTTGTCCCAATTTGCTTTCCATTGCTATGAAAAAACACTGAACGAAACCAACTTGGGGAGGAAAGGGTTTACTTTATCTTATATCTTCCAGGTCACAGTTCATTGTTGAGGGACAACAAAGCAGGAACTCAGGGCAGGAACCTTGAATGCAGACCATGGTAGAACACTGCTTACTCTTCTGCTTCCCCACTTACGCTCAGCCTGTTTTCTTATACAACACAGGACCACCTTCTCAGGGGTGGCAATGCCCACAGTGGACTGTGCCCTCCTTTATCACTTGATAATCAAGAAAATGCCTCACAGTCACGACCACAGGCCACTCTAATAGAAAAAAATTCCTCCATTGAGATTCCCTCTACACAGGTGTGTCAAGTTGACAACTGAAGTTAGCACATTTTGGATTTGGAAAATCCTCAAAGGTCAAGAAAATGATGAATGTCCATGGGAGGGGGCACTTCATGTGTGGGGTGTGTGTGAATACAGTGATGTAAAGGAGGAAAGGGGAACAATACAATAGAAAGTGCTAATTGGGGTAGGTAATGGAGGACCGAACTGAGGATTGAGTATGGCGAGGGATAACTAACACTAAAGACTTTTAGGAAAAAATATATGGAAACCTACCACTAAAGAAGTGTCTTAAAGCATATATATTATAAAAACAGATGCAACAGAGAGATATTTCCCTTACTAGTCACCGTAGGCTAGCAAAGTAAAAGCTCATTGTCAGGAATGAACTTTTAATTGAAGCTGTTGACCTGGGGTCTGATAGACCCTCAAAAAATAAAGTTGTGACTGCACTTGGTTACTTACCAGAACTTGATGGTAAGACCCTATTTCTGAAGACACTACATACACGAGTTGTAGAACAAGCAAGGCAGTATCACACTGGTATTGACCTCAAAGCTTCATCAGTGCTGGACAGCTTTCATAGTACTAAGAGGAGCTATACAGGCTATTGGAGGAGAAAATTAATCATCATCCTTACTTGAATGCTAATCCTGCAAGTTGGCAAAACAACTGGCTTGACAAGAAATGCTCAGTACTGTAATGGTGGAACAAATATTATGGAAGTATCAACCACTCTCCTTTATGTTTTTCTTATTTATATTTGAAAATTTATTTTTTTTAACTTTTACAGAAACATTATTGAGAATTTCATACATACGTATAAGGTGTTTGATCAAATCCATGCCCACTCCTTCCCTTCCAACACCTCCATATCTCCCAATCACTTTTTTTCTTTTCTTTTTCTTCTTTCATTTATTTATTTGTGTGGGGCTCTTGGGTATTCCAACCTTCCCCCCTCTGAAGAGGTAACCCTGAAATCTTTCAAGGATTAGATACAAGCTCCCAAATACTTTTGACATTTTTTGTCCTTTGAAACAGAGTATAGGGAAATGCTAATAGTCCCAAGGACATTTTGACTTCTAGCCAAGAAACTGGCTACATTTCTTGGGGTCTTTTCATGCTAGCTGCCTAGCCAATTCCTACCTCCTATTCTTATGATGCCATTCTCTGAAGGAGTTACGCAAATTGCCAATAGGGAATATGGATGCAGACTGCTCAGGCTTCTTCCATGCTGGGCAGGAATGCAGAGTGAGGCAATTGGAGTACCCCTTCAGTGGATTAACCACTTTTTAATTTGATTTAAGGTTCACTTCACAAAATGGATACTATGGTCTGTGGCCTATATAGCCATCGATTCCTAGACCTTATAGCAACAACAGACTATAGGGGAGAGCCTAGTACTATCATTTATCTATCTATCTATCTATCTATCTATCTATCTATCTATCTAGATATAGATGATATAGATATAGATAGTATTAAACTGCCTCCTAATGACTTGTTGTCATTCACAAAGTTTAATGGATCTCTCAGCTCTCCCCAGAGAAGCTTTCCATGCAGCAGATAGTGATTAGTACAAAAAAAAATCCACAACTGGCCAGGATGCAGAGAATAAGGGGCCACAGAGTGTCTATCCACAAATAGAATATCTATATCTACTTCTTAATTTCAGTTATCATTACAGAAGAGTTGGCAGAAACATTTTAAGAGCCATAGGTGGAAACAGAGTTTTCCAGGCAGCTGGTTAGGTTTTCATATGAACTTATAGCAATGGAAGCAACATGCACAAGTCAATACCTATGGTCAATCCAGGCAAAATCCCAGCATAGATCTGGGGAAGTGGGTAAGAAACCTCAGATCTACCTTAGGAAGTATTGGCAACCAATAGCTCCTGGGAGGGAGAGAATCAGTGTCTTTAAGGGTATGACTTTTGGTATGTTAACCAGGTTCTGGTGGATGAACCCAAACACAAATTTGGCTTTATAGGCCTTAATATTTAGCTTTATATAAATATATAGGGTGTTATATCTTGCAATGATATATTATACATGAATATTATATATTTTACTATATATTGTACATATTAAATAAATATATTAAATTGACCAGGGGATAGTAAGCAAGGGTATAGATGGGGAAGGGAGGAATCTAAATATGATCAAAATATATTTTTTGAAATACACAAAAATTCAATAAAAGATTTACAAAGAGCATTGAAATATTGACCAGCCGTTCACATTGTTTCCCTTATTTGGTTCATCTTTTCTAAATCCATCCTCCTCTGTCTTTCATCCCATCATTTAGTTCTTTCTTTTAAAATCATAATTATGTTTCATTTATATCTGAGGCCTTAGTCCATGCCTAGACATGGACAACCAATAGTAATAATGGCAGGAATAAACCTGTTCCTTTGCTCCTTATTTTAATGAGTGTTGCATGTGTTTTTATGTTGAGTTTGACATGTAATTGCATTCATGTATAAAATAAGTCCTGATTTAACTTTATCAGGAAATGGTATGTACTTTAATGTTTTTCTTCATTTACTCTGCTTAGAATGACATATTAATTATCAATATTTACTAATGTCATGCAATATGCTTAATGTCATAGTTCTATTTATGAATTTATGCTTCTGTTTTATCAAAGTAAATTTATATTTATAATCAAAAATAGTAATTTTATGGTGTTTTGTGACAGCTCAATAAATGCATATAGTATACAATGAGCAACATTAGAATCATTTTTGTATATATTTCTTGAGACATTTAACATTTATTTTGGTTAGATGTATTCAACACAGCAAGCTACTTGCTATTTTGAAATATTCTGTCAATATTTGTAAACAATGGTCATCTTATTAGAAAGACTGCAATGTGCTCACCTCTAAATGAGACACTTATATTGCATCTTCTCTTCCTAAAGCTCACATATCATTGTGGGAAGAGGCAGAATGATTATAAGAGCTAGAGGTAGTGGGTGACTACCAGAAAACTGCTTCTGATCAAAACAGGATAGTTGCACATATGAACCCAACAGCATGCAAAATGCTGGGCAAACCCAAACCAGACAAGAGTCCAGCATGGATAAGGGAGGGGAGCAGGAATCCCCAGTTCATGCTGAGTTATATTGCCAACTGATGGATGCTGGTAGAATGAGAGTAAGTTTTTCTTACTGTTGTGACACTTTGTAGGCTGATTAGACTCCAAGGGGTAGACCTGCACTGAAGAGTACTTGGGAAACACAGATTAGACTAGCTAGACCTTTGAAAAGAGGCAAATAATGATAAAGGGCATCAAGTCCATAAGGGGGGAGTAAGATGTATGTGAAGATGGGGGAGTCTGATTATGATAAAAATATATTGTATGGGGTACTTGAATAAATAGAATATTAAAAACAGAATAAAAAATCTGAGAAAGATTTTCTATGTGAGCCAAAGTGAAAAAGTGATTTTATCAAGGGGCCATGAGATGCCTCAGTGAATATTGGTACTTGCTGCCAAGCCTGATGACCTCGTTTTCAATCCCTAAGATCCAAATGGTAGGAGTGAACTGACTCTAGTAAGTTGTTCTCAGACCTCCAGAGATACACAGTGAAATCCCCCCACTCAACCACAGGTACACCCAACCACCCACACTCACACCAATCCAACCATGCACAAGCACATACAAATAAGTGTAAGAAAATCTTAATTAAAATTTATAAAAATTCTTACTGTAAATTATTTATTACTTAAGAGCTTCAAAGTAACCAGAAATTTAGCAAAACCTCAGAACTGTTTTCAGTGATAATGCACATATTTTACACCTATACTGGATGAATCTTGTGCAAAAGGACCAGATTTGTAGAGCTCTCATAGTTAGCTTTTTAATTGTTTTAATGGGCACATGAAAAGATGGGCTGAAAAATGTTCTTTTAGTAGCTATGGAAGCAAAAGAATATTTGGATCATTTTATTGCCATTAACATTTCTGAATATGCTAATTTTATGTTGGGCAACTGGTTAGCAGATGGATAGCTGAAAGATAAATCTCCAGAATTATACCTAAATATTGTTATAAAATAAAATGGCATAGAAATAAAATAGTAGAATTAAGTAATGATAAGAGAATCAAAAGATAAATCCATCTGTGTACTACATTAAATTTTTCTCAGTTATTTGTTTGTGATTTCCAGGAAAACCCTTTTCACATATCATTTATGAGGAAAAATCAATTGCTTTTATGTGACATCATATAATTACTTGTATTCCCATAGCATGTAGGTTGGAGTACAATCATAGAGAAATGACTGCCCAATTAAATCCCTATGGTTAAACAAGATTTCCCTAAATGTTTGCCCTCATATCAAGCAGACATATTATATCACATTGTATTTTTTTATAAACCTCTGGATCACAATATATTATTTTTCACTTAAAAATAACAATTTCACTTATATTTCCTTAATTAAAAATAATAAAGATTTGAAATTTGAGGTTCATAGTGTAGTTAGGTCACTATATGAAATGTGATTCTTTGAATCTGATGAGTAGTATTCTCTCTATTCAATGAATAGAGGCTGTGGATAACCTAATTAACAAAGCTGGAGAATTGAACTTGTCTGGGTGCAAGGGATCAGGATGCAATGGGGACTAAGTAGGAAGTCCAAGGATCTGAGGCAGGAGAGCAAGAATGGCCTGGACCCAAGGCTAGAAGGGGAACAGGGTGTGGGGGGAAGGGGCCAGGTGGGGAGTGGAGGTGGTCAGGCTGCATGGGAATCACGATGCAGTGGGCAGAATCTCACTCACCAGGGTAGTAGGCAGGCTGCTATATAAGGCAGATCAAGAGGCCAGGGGAAAGGTGGTTTTGGGGGAGCCTGTGGAGAGTCTGACAAACTACACTAGAGGATTAAGCTACTTTGGGTTATTTTAAATTAGGCAAATTTATCTGAAAAATCTACAGTGCATAGGCATTTTAGACACCTGGAAAGTGTCATCCTATGTTGCCAGACATGAAAATATTCCACAGAAATGCTGTTTATGCTGAATGAAGAAAATTTCACAATGCCTATCAAATACATAAGTATAACCTTTTAAAAAAAGAGCAAGACTGTAGAGTGTGTGTCCCTGGATAGGAATCTTATATTAAACCTCACACAGGGACCATTGAGGAAGAGCAGGCAGAAATATTGTAAGAGCCAGGGATGGTGGATGAACATGAGGAAACAGAGCATTTTAGGTCTCTGGAAACTTGATCATATAAACTTGTTACAATGGTAATGGCTTATACAGGACCCATGCAAACTCAATCAGACAAAAACCCAGCAAAAAACTGGGGAAATGGGCAGCAGGCCCCAACCTTAGCCAAGGAACATTTGGCAACTGATTACTGCAGAGTGACGGAGAATAGATCTTCTTTAAGGGAGTGACTCCAGATAGTAAACTCCAGGGAATGAACTTGTACTGAATGATGTCATATTTTACTGGACAGGTCTTAACATATATGAGAGAATCCATGAAATCAAGTGTGTGTGTGGTGGGGGTGGTGGGGTGGGGGGATGGCTACAGGGCATGCAAATGAGGAAAGTTTCTAAATTTGATTAAGATCTAGTATATGAAATGCACAAAACTCAATAAAATTATACACAATAAAGTACAGATGTTTCACATTTACCATGGGATTATGCTTTGATAAATTCGTTGAGAGCTAGTCAGGCATAGCAGCACATGACTAATTCTAGTGCTCCAGAGATAAAAGTCAGTCAGAACTCTGTGAAATTGAGACCAATCTTGTCTAATAGGGAGTTCAGGTCAACCTTGGACTGGAGAAAGACCCTGTCTCAAAAAATCAAAACAAAAAACAAATACACAAACTCATTGGAGGCAGAAAATAATCACATTAAGAGTGTGTTAAATACATCTAGATAGTTGAACGTCACTAATTAGCAACATGTTATACCACTGAGTAAGTGTGTGTGTGTGTATGTGTGTGTGTGTGTGTGTGTACTATCCAGTCAAATTTGTGTCCTGAACTTCCCTCCTACTCTCTTGCTTGTATTGCTGATTTACCTCTCCAGCTTTCTTTGCTGCACAACACATTGAGGAAGTATCATGCTGCATCTTACCACGACAAGCTCAAAATTCAGAATGAGAAGGATATTTTCTATTGAATGTATAGTAGTTTTATTTTATGTTAAAATGAAAACTTCTTAAAGCTAACTAAAGTAAATTAGAGGTACTCACTACTTAAATAATAAACTCATTTACCAAGACTATACATTCTTTTGTCCATGCTACTTTTATTTTTTTAATAAAATAATTTATTAAGTATTTCATATATGCACATAGGTGTTTTGATTAAATCCATGCTCACTCTCTCCCCTCCAACTCTTCCCATATCTCCTATTAATTTTTTCTGATAACTTCATGTACTCTTTCTATTCTTTGATTGATTGATTTATTTTTATGGGGCTTTTGGCTACTGTAACATTCCCCCCTCTGAAGTGGTAACCTTAAATTTTTTTAAAGATTTGATACAAGCTCCCAAATACTTTCTCCACATCCTCGCTAGCATTTGATATCATCTGTTCTCTTGATCTTAGCCCGTCTGATTGGGGTAAGGTCATATCTTAGGGTGGTTTTAATTGGCATTTCCCTAATTACTAATGATGTCACTTTTGAGATGGGTCTTAGACATCTTTATTTCTTCCTTTGAGAAGGGTCATTTGGTTTCTCACTTCTTTGTTTTTTGAGTTCTTTATATATTCTGGATATTAAACCTCTGTCAGATGTGTCACTGGTGAAGATTTTTTCCCATTCTGTCAGTTTCTTTTTCTGTACTGAAGCTTTTTGTTTAATGAGGTCTTACTTGTTGATTGTTGACCTTAATTCCTGCGCAACTTCTGTCCAATTTAGAAAATCCTTCCTACACCTATATCTTATAAGTTACTGCCAATACTTTCTTCGAATAATTTCAGAGTTTCCAGTTTCACATTGTAGTCTTTGATCCATTTGAAGTTGAGTTTGTGCAATGCAAAAGATAAGGATCTAGTTTCATTCTTCTACAGGTGGACATCCAGTTTACCCAGCACCATTTGTTGAGGATGTCGTCTTTCCTCCATTGTTTGTTCTTGGCACCTTTGTCAAATATCAGGTGGCTGAAATTACATGTATTCCAGTTTGGATCTTCAGTGATGTTCCATTGATCTGTGTGTCTTTTATTGTGCCAGTACCGTGCTGCTTTTATGACTATAGTCCTGAAGTATACTTTGAGATCTGGTATACTAATCACCCCAGCATTGCTCTTTGTGCTCAGGGTTTGCATTGAATCTATATATTGCTTTTGGTATGATGGTCATTTTCACAATATTAATTCTTTTATTCCATGAGCATGGGCGATCCTTCCATCTCCTGATGTCTTCCTCAATCTCACTCTTTAATGATTTAAAATTTTCATTGTAGAGATCTTTGGTGTCTGTGGTCAGATTTCTTCCAATATATTTTTTCTTTCTTTTCTTTCTTTTCTTTCTTTCTTTCTTTCTTTCTTTCTTTCTTTCTTTCTTTCTTTCTTTCTTTCTTTCTTTCTTTTGCAGCAATTGTGAATGGGAGCTGTACTCCTTCTCTAATTGCTTGTTATTGGTATATAGAAAGGCTACTGATTTTTATAGACTGATTTTATAACCTACATACTGAAAGTGTTGATCAGGTTCAGGAGTTTTCTCATGGAACTTTTGGGAGCTCTTAGGTATAGTGGCATATCATCTGCAAAAAGTGATAGTTTGACCTCTTCTTTTCCAATTACTACTCCTTTAATTTCCTTCTCCTTTCTTATTGATCTAGCAAGAGTTTCAAGTGCTATGTTGCAAAGGAGTGGAGATAGTGGACATCCTTGTCTGGTTCCTAATTTTAATGGGAATGTGTCCAGTTTTACTCCATGTAGAATGATGTTGGCTGTGGGTTTGTTGCATATAGATTTAATTATGTTGAGGTATGTTCCCCAGTCCAAGTCCTTCTAGGCCTTTGAACATAAATCCATGCAGAATTTTGTCAAAAGCCCTTTCTGCATCTATTGAGATGACAATGTGTTTTTTGTCTTTGAGTCCATTTATATGGTTAATGACGTTTATTGATTTGCATACATTGAACCAGCCCTGCATCTCTAGTATAAAGCCTCCTTGATAACGGTGGATGATCTTTTTGATGTGTGTCTGTATGTGCGTTGCTAGTATTTTTTGAGAATATTTGAATCTATGTTCATTAAGGATATGGGTCTATAGTTTTCTTTTTTGGTTATGTCTTTACCGGGTTTGAGTATTAAAGTGATGCTGGCTTCATAGAAGGTATTTGGGAGTTCTCCCTCTGTTTCTATAATTTAAATAATTTAAGTAGTATTGGTTGGAGGTCTTCTTTAAATGCCTGGTAGAATTCAGCTGTTAATCTATCTGGCCTGGGCTTCTTTTTACTTGGGAGGCTTTGTGTTACTGTATCAATTTTCTTGTATGTTATGAGTCTGTTTAAACTGTTGATCTCTTCTTGGTTTAGCTTTGGTGGTTTTTATGATTTCGGATATCTTTCTATTTCTTTTAGATTTTCAAATTTAGTAGCATATATGTTTTTTAAATATTCCCTTACAATGGTCTGGATCTTTTGGGTGTCTGTTGTGATGTTTCCCCTTTCATCTCTGATCTTGTTTATTTGGATTTGCTCTTTCTTTCTTTTGGTTAAATGAGCTAAGGGTCTGTCTATCTTGTTTTGCTTTTCAAAGAACCAGCTCTTAGATTAATTGGTTCTTTTTATTGTTTTCTTTGTTTCTATTTCTTTAATTTTTCACTCTGACTTTTGTTATTTCTTCTCTTCTGCCAGGTTTGTGTTTCATTTGTTCTTGCCTTTCCAATGTCTTGAGTTATGGTGTTATATCATTTATTCAGGCTCTTTCTAATTTTTTAATATAGGCAGTTAGAGCTATAAGCTGCCCTCTTAGGACTTCTTTTAATGTGTCCCAGAGGTTGTGTCATGTTGTATTGTCCTTTTCATTGAATTACAGGAATTCTTTTATTTCTTTCTTAATTTTTTCCTTTTACCCACTCAGTGTTAGAAGTCTGTTGTTCAATCACCAGCAGTTCTACTAGTGAGGAGGGCTTTGTCCAGTGTTGATTTTGAGCTTTACTGCATTGTGGGCCAATAGAATGCATGGATATATTTCAATATTTCGTATTCATTGAGGTCTGTTTTGTGGCCCAGTTTGTGGTTAATTTTTGAAAATTTCCATGGGGTACTGAGTAGAAAGTGTATTCTTTGGTGCTCGAGTGGAATATTTGAGTGCTGTCTTAGGTCCATTTGATGTATGTTATCATTTAATTCAGATGTTTCTCTGTTTATTCTTTGTCCAGTTGACCTGTCTAATGGAGACAGTGGGTTATTTAAGTCCCCTCCTATTACTGAGTTGAGGTTAATCTGTGTCTTAAAGTCCTGTACTGCTATTTTTATAAATTTGCGTGCACCAGAGTTTGGTAGATATATATTAAGGATTGTAATATCTTCTTGGTTAACTGTTCCTTTGATCAGAATGAAGGGACCCTCCTTGTCTCTTCTGATTAGTTTTACATTGAAGTCTATTTTGCCAGGTATTAGAATCTCAACCTTTACTTGTTTCTTAGTGCCATTTGCTTAGAATACTCTTTTCCATCCTTTCACCTTAAGGTAGGGACTGTTCTTGAAGGTGAGATGTGTTTCTTGCAGGCAGTAGAGATGGATTTTTTTCTTAATCCACTCACTTAGCCTGTGTCTTTTGACTGGAGAGTTGTGACCTGAAAGATGTTCTTCTGACCCTGTGATGACAAGCCATGGACCTGCCTCCTACTCATGCTCTGCAAAGAAGCCACTCCCCTCCCCTGTTCCAGCCAATCTGTTGACTATTGCCACTTTCAGGGAAGGGGCTAAGGGTATAAAAGCTGGAAAACCACAAGGCTTGCCTCTTGCCATTTTGTAAGGCTGTTGAACCACAGGATTTATGTCTGGGTGTGGACTTTTGACATCAGCTGTGAATGGGGGGGGCGGTTCTGGCTTGCGTGTAATTAAACCCGCACCCCAAGCTCAGTTAGCAAGTCCAAAAACTCATTAAGATTCTTCAAACTGGGATTGGAGAATTTTTTTTTTCTCAAGATGTTGCAAGGACCTTAGGAGGAGGGAATTCGATGCTACATGCACCTCCCAGCAGTGAATTTAACTTAAAATTAGCATAGCCCAACAAGATACAATGAAGCTGAGAATGAGTTTTGGAAGAGCGTTGATGTAGTCCCTGATATGGGGAAAAAGAACAACAACTGAAGTAAAGTGGGGTAAGACAAGCATGCGGGCTGAGGAAATGTTAACCTGCTGCACCATTCGTATAGGCTTGGTGAGGGTGGCTGCAGTGGCATGATTAATGCAGTGGACAGTGAGATATGTAAATAGGGTGAGACTTTCTAAACAGTAGAGGGCAATGGGAGAGATCCCAGGTGCCAGCCATTTGTAGATGGTATGGGGTGGCATGCCTGCTTGACCACTGGGGGCTGCCATATGAGTATGGAGAGGCCCTGAAAACAGCAAAACGTCTGGAATAGATTCTACAATCTCTGGGAGTAGCACACCAGGGACAGAAATGCCAAAAAGAAGTGGCAGATGTTTCTTGGCGGCTGCTATTGATAATAAGAAATCTGTTCTGGGTGGAGGTCTTAGCCAAAAGGGAAACTGAAGGTGTTAGAGAGTAATTAGAATGGGAGAGGGATATGACGCTGGCCTCTTCCATACTGTCCTCTGACTTTGCCAGTAAATTAGATAAGAGAGAAAAGGAGATGGAGGTGTGGGCATACCATTTTTCATGTCTAGTATGTCAAAATGGAAATATAGCCCAGGTCAGAATAATAATAAAAGGCCCATTCTGGGATCCTAAATACTGGAACCCCTGGGAAGAGTCGGGCAGTGAGGAAGAAGGAAGTGACCCAGAGATACTGGGAGATGCTCCTTGGGTCCAACCTCTAATTCAAAGAAAGGGAAAATGCATGGTCCAACATGCTGATGGAGGTCTTAACAATAGCCCAGTGCAGGACACCATGGTAATCAGAGAATACTCAGTACCAGAACTATTAGAACTGGGAAAGATATTTAAACAAGCTATGAAGGAGCCTATGGCCACCTGGCTTGTGAGGCTATGAGATACGGAGGAAGATGGAATCATTTTAAGTTCTACAGAAGCAGAAAAGTTAAGCAACATAACCACTCATCCCTCTTTGAGACAAAGACTTCACAATTTAAGACACCATGAGGGAAACCAGTCTGTGATAGGTTGGCAGTGTGCTGCAACCAGCTCTGGGACAGCTGAAAAGGCCAGGTTCGGGGAAGGTGGTACAATGTTTTCACTGACTGGTGCAGATGTGGAGAAACCAAAAGGCAGCTCAATTCAAGGAACTCATGGCCATTGTTTTCTGAAGTATTCAGACTCATACGCTCCTTAAAGAGAGAGAAGCTCCTATTTTCTTACAGCATCTTAGGGGGCACCAAGGATTGCCTTGGCTTTTATCCCAAGGCAATGCAGAGGCGGACAAGATGGCTTATTGTGTACAGGTATCGCCTCTGCAACAGCCAGGGGTAAACCCCAGGGGACTCAAGCCCAGTTCCTTGTGGCAAACAGATGTCACACACTATGCTCCTTTTGGAAAGCTTAAGTATATTTTTGTGTCCATCGACACATTCTCACATGCCTGTTGGGCTACCGCTCATACAGGAGAGAAGTCGAAACATGCTCAGTCTCATTTTCTCCATTGCCTTGCAACCATCAAAACCTAAAAATACAATTACAAAAACAAAAAGGGGAAATAAGCCCCCACCAACAGTTGGGTATGGCCTTATTCACTATTAATGATCTTAATTTTCAAAAGAACTCAGCTGGAATCCCGGTTTCAGAAGCATTGGGGATGACAACAGCAGAGACCTGAGGTACGGGTAAGATGGAAGGACACCATTACAGGGCAATGGAAAGGCCCAGATCCATTGCTAACCATGGGTCGAGGCTTTGGGTGTGTCTACCCTACAGGAGATTCAAACCCCATATGGGTGCCTGCGAAAAACCTTAAGTGGGTAGGCCAGGATCCGACTGACTAGCATGACGGTCCATGGACAATAGCTCATGAGACAAAATTCCTCTATTTGTATCCATCTGAGGTAAAGGACTCAGTTCCTTGGCTTCATTGCCAGTCAGCCTCTTTGACAACTGGCAGATTGGCTAAAAGGAACATGGTCTCAGAAGTATTTCAACTTGTCCTACGACATGACTTGCTTTGTTTCTCTTGATAATACTTATCTTTAAGTGTCTTTACCAGATAATTCGGCAACAGAGGACCCTTGGAACTGCCACGGCCCACCTCCTCATGATTACATACTCCTTCAGGACCCCCTCTGATTGCCCAGCAGAGCCTAAGACTGTCACAGGCTGGCATTACCCACATGGATACCCTTAATCATGACACATTTTTAGCCAAAGACGGGTAAGATGTCTCATGACAAGTACTCCTAAGACAGGACATGCACATGGCCAGGTGCATGATCCAATGATGGGCAAGGCTTGATCAGAGATGATACAACTTAAGACAGGCACAAATGCATAAGATCAGAGGAAGGAAATAGCCATTTCTCCTCAGGGAGCCGCTTATGAGGTGGGTAACCCGTGATATAAAGTCAGTTGGGCCTTAAAATAATAAAAAAGGGGATATGTGGGCACCTAAAGGCCCCACCTTTAGGGTCTGCAAGGATGTTACTGGGGGCGTGGCCTGGCTTGCTTTGAAAGTCTGAAGAATACTTCCGCACTGCTGAGGAGTGCATGATCAGCGCGTGACCATCCTTAAGATACACCCTTGCGGGGGAGGGGGGATTTCCAGGTGCCTTTATCAGCTTTGTGACACCTGCAATAAATGAGTCCCTGCTTAACTAGACTCCCCATTGCATCTGAGTGTTCTCGGTACTGGGGGCTGTGTGGGCTAGTGAACAGCATGGTTACTCATCCTCAATCATCACTTCCTGGGGGTCACTGGTTCAAACCCCCAGCACCCCCACCTCCTATAGTTGACCCTCCAGCAAGACTTGACCAAGTGCTAGAAGGAGCTCTCCCAATTCCTGCTGATGCCTGGTATACTGATGGCACTAACAGGGGTGCCAGACAAGAATGTGTAGCAGTGGCAATAAATATAAACACTGACACTATATGGTTGGAGAGGGGAGAAGGAGAAAGCAAGCAATGGGCTGAATTGAGAGCTGTATGGATAGTAATAATGAGGGAGCCTTGGCCAGTTACAATTTGTACTGACAGTTGGGCTTATGGATGGCGCAGTGGGAGAAAGAAAACTGGCAGGTGATGGGAAGGCCACAATAAATGTGGAATGACATATATAGTAAAATGCAGGAGGAGCTAGTGCTCCTGGTAGTTTACCATGTCGTTGCTCACCACATGGTGAGTCCCCCCAGGAATCAGGAAGCTGTTGCCTTCACCAAGGTGAGGGCTATCTGCCCTCAGGTTCCCCTAGAAGCAGCTTACTGGATTCATATCAAGTAGGGCCACAGAGAGGCTGACACAGGATGGAGAATAATCAAATCTGCTGGCATTCCAGTAAAATATGTTGACATCAAAAAGGCTGTCCGGGCCTGTGAGGTGTGTTCCTAGTTACGGCCCCAGAGTTTGGATGCCATGATGGGACACGTGTACAAGACAGCTTCCCCTGTTAGAGACTGGCAAGTAGATTATATAGGGCCCTGCCTGTCAGTGAGGGGTGTAAATATGCACTCACTTGTGTGGACACTGCCATAGGCATACACAGGCCTTTCCTTGCAAGAAAGCAACAGGCAAGGCGATTATTAAGGGGCTTACTGAACTCAGTGTCATGTATGGGTGCCCAAGGCAAATTGATAGTGACAGAGACACTCATTTCACAGGTAGAGTTTTGCAAGCTTGGGCTGAGGATAATCAGGTTCAATGGTATTTCCACCTTCCATACAATCCTACAGAAGCAGGGTTAATTGAAAGAAAAAATGGGTTGCTAAAGGAAAAGTTGAAAGCTTTAAGCCCAGAAGGAATGCTACAGGGGTGGAAAATGGCCTGTCCAGAAGCCATAAGGTTGTTAAATGAAAATCTCAGTACCAGGGGTGGGTTGCCTACCTATGAGCAGTTTGCCAAAAGGACCCCAGAGGTCCCCAGAACTATAAAAGTGATTGCCAATAGTGTTGGTTGCACACCTAAAGTGGACAGTAAGACCCTATTGCTGAAGACTACTTGTTATGTGAGCATGGAAGAGGGAGAAATCAAGCTTGGACTAAGCAGGAAACTCCCTGCCACTAGATGGGTGGCTTTCGTAGTGTGAGCAGGTCCTATGCAGATAGCTGGGTGAGAATTGCCCCCTATTATCCTGTTCAACAAAGGACCCTGTGTGATGCACTATCAACATGCAAGCAAGATGTTCCTGCTGGTACAATGGTGGCCAGTCTAGTGTATGTTCAACCAGCTAATTATGGATTGGACCTAATGCCTGCTCCTAGGGATGGAACACACATCTGGTATTGTAGACCAGGCCAACCCCCTGTAGTGGGAGAGGTTATAGGTTCCAGTGGAGAAGCCACTGCAATTGTATTGTTAGATTGATTAGATGTGCCTACTAAAGTACCATCTAGTCATTTGTGTTTTTGCCCATGAGCTATTATTGCAGTTCCTGTTTACATGTTCTTGTTTCTTGCTGTTTGTGTTTTTATAGTAGGTGGAATGCCACTAAATTGAGCCATCAGCCCATGACAAACAGAGCATGAAGAGACTTGAAGAGTCCAGTGCCCTATTACAATGGGAGAAAGTCGCCCCACCCCCCTCTGAGGCTCAGGGATATTCGAGGAAGAGGCAGGCAGAAAGCTTGTGAGAGCCAGAGGAAGGGGTGGAGAGTGTGACCCGGAAGATGTTCCTCTGACCTTGTGATGACAAGCCATGGACGACCTCCATCCCATGCTCTGCAAAGAAGCTACTCTCCTTCCCTCTTCCAGCCAATCGGTTGACTATAGCCACTTACAGGGAAGGAGCTAAGGTTCCCTTTTAAAGCTGGGAAAACCACAAGCCTGGCCTCTCACCATTTTTTAAGGCTGTCCAGAACCACAGGATTTATGTCTGGGTATCTACTTTCAGCATCAACTGTGAAGGGGGGGGAGACACCCACTTGTCTATAAGTAAACCCGTACCACAAGCTCAGTTAGCAAGTTCAATAAACCATTAAGATTCTTCAAACCTGTGTTTGGTGAATTTATTTTTTCTCAGGCTGTCACAAGGACCTTGGGAGGAGAGAATTGGATGCTATGTGCACCTCCCAGCAGTGAATTTTTCTTAACAAGCGTTCAGTCAATTGATATTTAAGGTTATTATTGAAAGATGTGTATTGGTTGCCATCATTTTGACTGCTGTTTGTGTTCTCTATCTAATTTTGTTTTTCCTAGATTATACCTTTATTTGTTTTTTTCTTTTC
>NW_008360315.1:4051669-4051857 GCF_000622305.1 Nannospalax galili | reverse complement strand
TGTGAGTGCACCTGTGTTGTGCAATGCCACAGAGGTCAGAAGAAGGCTTCAGATTCCCCTGAAATTGGAGTTAAGGACATTTTGTAACTGCCATGTGGGCGCTTGTAATCTAACCCAGGTCCTCAGCAAAAGCATTCAGTGCTCTTAACTACTGAGCCATCTCTCCAGCCCCAAATATTCTTTTTCTT
>NW_008360315.1:4043174-4051585 GCF_000622305.1 Nannospalax galili | reverse complement strand
ATTATTATTAAATTTTATTATATTATTTTTATTTCATGTATGCCTGTATTGCCTGCATGTAGGTAAGTGCACCCGTGTTGTGCAATACCTGCGGAGGTCAGAAGAGACTGTGGGATCCCCTCGGACTGGAGTTATGGACAGTTGTTGACTGCCATGTAGGTCCTGGAATTTGAACCTGGGTCTTCTGCAAAAACAACCAGTGTTCTTAACTGCTGAGCTATCTCTCCATCCCCTCAATTATTCTTTGAAGGGCTGGTTTAGTGAACATGTATTCTTCAAGCTATTCATGTCATGGGTGATTTTTCTTTCCCCCTCAACTATAATAGATATTTTTGCTGGGTAAAGTATTCTGGGTTGGTATCTATTGCCATATAGAACTGGAAATACCTTGGTCCAGGCTCTTCTGGCCTTCATAGTTTGCATTGATATGTCAGCTGTAATTCTGATGGGCTTTCGTTTTTATGTGACTTGTTTTTCTTTTGCTGTTTTCAGTATTCTCTCTTTGTTCTGTACATTTAGTGTTTTACTATGATATGTCGTGGGGAGGTTCTTTTTCTGATCCTGTTTATTTGGTGTTCTATGTGCTTCCTGTATTTGTATGGGGATGTCTCTCCTTAATTTCAGGAAATTCTCTTCTACAATTCTAAGATCTGGTCAATCCCATTAACCTGAAAATTTTCTCCTTCCTCTATTGCTATGATCCATAGATTTGGTCTTTTCATGGTGTCCCACATCTCTTGCATATTATATTTCTGTGCTTTTAAAATTTTTTCCAGATTCTTTTATTGAGTCCAGTTCTTCAATTTTATCCTCCAGTGTTGATATTGTTTTCCATTTCATTCATTCTAGCGCTGAGGCTTTCCCCTATTGTTTCAAATTGGCTTATTCAGTTTTGTACTTCCTTCTCATTTCAGCCTGAGTTTTACTCAATGTTTCTGTCTCTTGTGAATTCATTCAGAAGTTTATCTCTATCTTCTTTGAGTTTTTATTTTTTATTTTTTTATGTGTTCTTTAAATTCATTGAATTCCTTGATCATGTATATGATTGTTCTTTTAAATTCAGTGTCCTGGGTTACCTCAAGTGGGGGTTCTCCTTGTAGAACTCTTCTACAGGATTGGTGGAATTTGGTGGGGATATAGTGTTTTGGCTTTCCATTTTATTATTCTTTCATTGTGTTTTTGCATGTGAATTTCTTCTGTTGTTTATGATTCTGATATGAGAATTAAGTTGAAGTATGTGTCTGTTTGTATTATCTGGGTGTCTAGATCCTTTCTTTATTGGTTATGCAAAGTTGTTTGGTACAGGGTACTTGTTCATTCAGGTTTAATTTGGTGAGAACTGGTGGCTTCAGATCAGCTATTCAGGAGTACCCACAGAAGCCCAATTCAGGTTCCACTCAGGCACACTCAGGCTTCCTTCACCACATGGAGGTAGGATCTGGGTGCTCTCAGGCAATCCCCTGCATTCTCAGCCCTATGCCAGACGGAGGCCAGAACTCAGCACTCTCTGGTGGTATGCTGAGATCATAGCTGCCACACTGATGGAGATCAGAACCCACACTCTCAGGCTGTCTCTGTACTTGCTACTTTTAATAAATATATTTTTTCATGAAAAATTCAAGGAAGGAAGTAATCTGAGGAATTTCACATTTTCGTTAATTATTGAGTCTGAAATATTTTGGATAATCATACTTGATAAGTATGTGTGAACTCAAGTGTGTGTGTGTGTGTGTGTGTGTGTGTGTGTGTGCGCGCGCGCGCTTGTATATGCACCTTGCAAATGTATGTGCATGTGTGTTTTGTATGTACATATGCATATGTGTTGTGATGAATCCTTTGGATCAGAACACCTACATCAGAGTCTTGGATTCACTATTTTCCTCTCATATGAGTGAGTTAGATTCCCAATGAAAAAGTGGTAATATAGGGGCTGGAGAGATGGTTCAGCAGTTAAGAGCACTGGCTTCTCTTGCAGAAAACCCAGGTGTGATTGCCAGCAATCACATGGAGGCTAACAGTCTTCTGTCACTCCATACCCGGGGTGCTGACCCTCTCTTCTAATCTCTGCAGGCACTGTACAACACGGGTGCACTTACATACATGCAGTCAATAAGTACATAAACATACATTTAAAAAATAATAAAATATTTTAAAAAGATAAAGTGGCAATATGAAGAGCTACAGGCAAGCAGTGCAAGTTGAGGGAAGAAGAATTGATTTTCACCAGGGACAAGCTCACTCCAGTGGGCAACCCTAAACACGGGAACACAGGACCACCAATTCTTAAATTCAGTTTATTATATGTTTCTATATATTATAGATATATATGTATAAATGTATGCATATATAAGTAACAATAATGAAAAAATACCATAACAGGAAACGTAGAGGAAGTTTAGGGGCATGACAGGAATTGTATAGGGATGAGAAAATGTGGTAAAGACTGTACTCATGTATGATATTCATGTTCATATCACATTTAAAAATGAAAAGTTGACAATCTTACTTTTCTTTTTTTTTAAAGAAAGGAATCTGAAAGAATAAAGTATTTTCTTATTACTTTTGTGAAGATAAACTACAGAAATTCTCCTAGGTTATGAAGATGAAAAATATTTTGTAGAACTTTTGAAAGCACTAAGAAAGAGTTCAGGGGTGCTTTGAAAATACATTGAAATTTGGATACTGAAAATTGGCATGTAATTTCAGAAAATGTTAACAAAACTATATTATTATGGACAAAAACAAAAGTATGCCTGCAAGATTTTGCTTGAGAAAAATTAAGTATGGTTACTTGAAATGACTATAGTGTCTTGGAATCAATGCAGTTCTGTAATTGTAATCAAGAAAACACAAATAACAGAGATACTGGATAATTCTGGAAAATCTCAGTTGAGAAAGTATAATATGTTCATATGAAACCTGATTAACTAGGACTTTAATTTTAAATAATCAAAGGTTGAAGTGTCATAGTGTTAAGTAAGTAGATATTGACTTGTATTACTTTTTTCATCATAAGAAACTGATACCTTAAAACTGTTAGAATTTTGCAGTTCTCAATTTTTGGGGGGAAGTAGGTTGATCAATTCACATTAAGATACAACAGATCCCTGAGTGTCATGACATATTATTTTGAAAGTAATGTTCAGTTTTATTCAGGTAATATAACAAGATTTTATTTTTTTGAAGAAATTTGCTTTCATAAATCTAGAAAAAATATATTAATTTTTTGACAGATAAGTCAGAATTGCTGTGTTGCATATAGTTTTCTACAGAGAAATTTGCTTGGCTAGAACTCTTACAATAGTTTAAGAAATAAAATTCAAGCAAATACTTTCATAGGCACTAAGAAAAGAAGACTGAAATGAACTTTAGTTTATCTTTGTACACATCATTGTTTACCCCTGGGGCATTTGTTCATTTATTTGCTTTGAAATAATTTTCCCTCATTCCCTTCATTGATTGAGTTTCTATCATTTATTTTTCTTGTCAGCTGATTGTTACTGCTGGTGTTTTCCCTTTGTTAAAGGAAAATCCAGTTGGAAAATAAAATATTAAAAGCAGATATTAACTAGGAATTATTAAAACAGAGAAACACAGAACTCAGTGTAGTAAGAGATTCAATTCTGAACACACGAGCAAGTGGAGATTTAGAAGCATAGCACAGTTTCAAGCCAGGATCAATAGTTGTAAAATTACTGACAGGAAGCAGTAGAGATAAGGAGAGGTTCTGGTTGACCTATCTAATAAGATTATTACTGAAAACAAGACAGGAGATTAAACATCCTTTGGAGGATGGAAGGGAATGAGGAATTTGATCAGATATTAAGCTTGCTCAGATATCAAGAGTCAGGGTTGTTTATGATCTTATTTACAAGAATTATTGCTAAAACTGTTGATATAAGCCCAGTCAGACACTGAAGATAGAGCCCTAGGGCTGAGAAGTGCCTGATGAGAGTCACATTAGGAGAGAAGCTTGCCCTCCCCCTTACAACACTTTAGAAACTTGGAAGTGATTGTTTTGCTTTCTTTGGGAAATAATTTTATGTGAATCTTCTATGTTCCACTCCCTTATCACCTCAACCACATGAGAACCACAGTTTGACATCTGAACAAACAATTATACAAGACCTTTTTAAAAAAGGAATGGGCCTAGTTGAAGAAATACCTCCACCTAAGCAGTACAGCATCCTTCAAAATTTGAAAATGTCTCTTGAAGCCAATCAGGAACTATAACTTGTCCCTGTAGAACAGCTAGTAATTTGTTACTTTCCAAATGCCCGCTTTAAAATTATTACATTTATTATTTTTACTTTACATATATAGTGTATTGCCTGTATGTATGTAAGTGTACCAGTGTCAAGCAATGAAAGCGGGGGTCAGAAGAAGGTGTCAGATTCCCCTAGAACTGGAGTTACAGATAGTTGTTAGCTGCCATGTGGGTGCTGGAAATCGAACCCCAGTCCTCTGAAAGAGCAGCCAGTGCTCTTATCCACTGAACCATATCTCCATCTCTCAAATGCCCAGTTTGATACAACACTATCAAAGCAGACACTGCAGTACTTCCACTTTTAACTTTATATAATGCTCAGAGCTTTATTATCTTCTTCAACCTCTAGTAAATCAAGATTGAACAACAGACAACCCTTGTTATCTTTTCCTGAAGATAGTTTTGTTTTGAAAGACCAAAATAATACTATAACAGCACTTTTAATAGCCACATGTATATCATTGGAAGAAAAAATTAAAAGTGGAAACATAAATTAGTTATGAAAAGAATAAATGGAATAAGCAGAATAAAATAGCGCAATGTGAAACATAAAGGACCTATGTGTGGTTCCAGATAGAGCTCATAGATAATGCTGAGCAAAAGCAGACACGATAATACAGACTTTATTATTTCACTTAAATAAAGTTCATAGATAGGGATGCCTAATTTAATTTATTCAAAATCAAGACTGTGGTCACCTTTGTGAAAGAATGATTGAGACAGAACTACAGATCCATAGTATTAATTGTGTGAATATTTAATAAAATTTAAATTATTATTTATGCATATTATTGTTTTCATTTTACAATTCCAAACAGATATTTAAAATGCTATCACCTATTCTTGGATTAGTGAAAAACTTCTGTGTGGCTGCTGATAAATGCTTAAATGAAACAAAATAATTAAGGAAAAATTTAGGTTTTCCTCTCCTCATGCAAAAATGAATTTAGAATTATACAGGAAAAATCATCAATATTTTTGCCTGAGTATGTTAAAAGAAATTTACTCTAAAATATATTCTGTTCTCTCCATTTAATCCCTATAACAAGAGTGTCAGTATTATAGGAAGAATTAGTCAGATGGAAATACTGTTTTCCAGTCTAATCACAGACTTTAGAATAATAACTTTTATTTCTCTAGGTGTATTCACAAAAATCCTTTTCATTTACCCTGTTGAACAAGAGGAACATATCAAAATCGTTTGGTGGTTCAATAACTTGTGTCAAAATAGGTTACATACATAAACAAAATTCAACAATGAATCATTAGACTGCTTATTTACAGGTCTATGTTACTTTAGAATAATATTGTTTGGCAAAGCTCTGAGTTGTCTTCAGATGTGACCCTGACTACCACATCTGCAAGACAACCAGTCAGCAGTGTATACAATTTGTTTATCATGGAGTTCATAACACTGTACCTACAGTTAGCTTTTCAAGGTTTCTTAGATTATTTGTACAGATTTACATTTATCTTTCACTTAAATATAGACAGTTCCTGTAGACGGGAGAAGATACAACTGAATCTCACTCTAAATAAAACTGAAATAAAAACTTTAAAAAAATATAATTATAGAAGTGTCATTGAAGAGTCACCTTGTTTGGAGGGAAGTGTGACGGGAAGAAATGATGCAAATACAATACACATGTATGAAATCCTCAGTAAAATTATTTTAAAACTCCCAATTTTTATATATTAAGAAAAAAAGGAGAAAGTCAGTTTGTAACATGTTCCTTCTTAGATATAATGTAATAAGAAAAAAATGATGAATGAACACTTATGTTCTCACTTGGTATTAGCTGCAGGAGTTGTTGCTTCAGCTTACCCTCCTCTGGGGATTTGACACTGCTTTATTGTGTGATAGAGTATTTTCTGTTGGAATGCTACCATATCACAATCCACTGTCAAGCTCCATTTTGAATTAAAATACCTGGATATTGTCACATATATCATTGATTTGGAAAACTATGGATATTTTGGTAGAATTTAGCACTACAAGAAAATATGTTGGAAGCGACAAGTATCAGGTTATTTTAAAGACTAGGAACCAAGGGAAATTATTTCATGCAAATAAAATTTCTTCTAAAAATATCCTAGTGATAAATCCAACTAAGTACAATGATCAGCATTTAAGAATGAATGTAATATTTCAACTTTCAATAAACAGATTTCGAAGCTCAGAAAACTGTATAGACATGAAAACTGAAACCCAAACACTTCAGAAAATTTTATAGTTGCTTAATCACATTTGCTCTGGAAGCCTGGTTAAAATCTATGCTTGGAGATTTCCTACGCCCCAGGGCAGAAACGTGCTACTGTTGTTTGAGTAAATTAACACACCGTCAGACTGCCTTCAAATATGTATGTTTATACCATTAAGAAAATCTAATGTCAGCTTTAATTAAAGAAGCCTCTATTTGCAACTAACAACAGTAAACACATAGACTCATGGTTGCCAAAGATACCAAGGATTTGTGACTGTTGAGGGAACGACTCTAGACAACATATTTATAGCACCCACTCTAAGGCTAAAGGAACACTGTGGAATAGGGGCTGAGATGTATGTAAGAGCTAAGAAATATAATATGGGAGAGGGCTGTGAAGGGTCATCTTCTAGAGTTGACACAACTATTGAAATCATGAAAGCAAACCTGAGTTTCTTGTACTGGACGCACCCAAAACTGACCTTTCAGCAACCAGGCAGGGAAGGAGGAAGGGTTAGTGAGGAGCAAGGAAAAACATAATTTCATATTGTGTACCAAGTCCTGATCCTAGGCTGCAATGGATAACTCCAAATGCACGTCACACTGACAACCATGGTTAAACTTAGTAAGTCACAAATGAAACAAACAGACATGAATGGAAGAGAAAATTTTGGAGGCTGGTTCAGCAGGGAGTGTAGGTAGATGGGAAAGTGTGTGGTGAGAGAGGTCAATGTGCATTATGTACAAGTGTGATAATAGTGAGCCAATGTGTGGTGGCACATGCCTTTAGTGAAAGCACTCCGGAGGTAGAGGCGGGTGGATCTTAGGGAGATCAGGGCCAGCCTGGTCTTTATAGTGACTTCCAGGACAGCTGGGGCTACAGGGAGACCCTATCTCAAAAAGAGTAAATAAATAAATAAATAAATAAATAAATAATAAATATAAATGAATGAATAAATAAATAGCGAACAAACTCTATACCTTCAAAAAGAAGGAATGTTCCAACCAAATTAAACTCAAGGAACAAAATGAACACATTCTCAGGCACACAAGATTCACCAGTAACTTTGTCTGAGAAGAACATTTTTAAAAGCTCTTCAGAGAGAACAGATAAAATAAGGATAAAGGTAAAGAATTCAAAGCTAATAAAGAAAGAAAGAACTAAAGAAGGAAGAAGAAATTAAAAAAAATATTTTTAACATAGTCTAAAGGATATTATTTTGTTATGAACAATCAAGGAAGTATGTAGTCTACGAGTGTCAGCTAAGGAGAAGATAAATGAGGAAAGTGGCAATAAGCTTAATGGGAGGAAGGATTTGAAGCAGGTGTATGAGGATACTGTATCACTGAAGCACTATGAGGACATTACTATTAAAATTTTATTCCCTAAGGGTTTAATACATGTTCACACTGCAATATTGCAGTATTCATGACACATATCCTCCTTCCAACTCCCCCTAGTTTCACCCAATAGGTCTGCTTCCTAATTTCATAATTTATTTTTAATAACTGAGTAAGTTGAATTATTTTTGATTATATATGTATTGATGTGTAACCAACCACTGTGGCATGGGAAGCTTACTAATGGTAACACTGTCAAGGAAGAATGCTTCTTCTCCCCCAGAGGCTGTCAGCTACCACTAGCTCTCAAAAGGGAGTGGAGACTTACAACCACCTCCCTCACACATAGCATGGCATTTTAAAGTAACTTTAATTAGACTTCTTCCTTTCCAGTGAGTACCCTTTATTTTCTTCTCTTGTCTTATTGCTCTAGCTAAAGGTTCAAGCATTGAAGGTATTTTGCAACAATTAAAACTTAACTAACACCACAGTATTAGACACACTATTCTCAAGCTCACATTGAACTTCCACCCCATACAGCAGATTCTGAAAAGAAATACATAAGTTAAAGTATATAAATCATTAAAATGCCATGCTAT
>NW_008360315.1:4014582-4043144 GCF_000622305.1 Nannospalax galili | reverse complement strand
AAGTATATAAATTATTAAAAGAATTATATATGTACACAAACCATTATATATATATATATGTGTATATATCAATGCATGGTAACTGCTAAATAACATAAAGAAGAATTCCTCCGGGGAAAAATTTAAATTTTGTATTAACTGCACATGGAAATAATATAAAAATTGTGAAATCCTGCAAAAGCAACCCTTAGAAGAAAATTTAAATTAATATTCACACATGAGAGTAGAAGAAATGTGTGCATCAGCATGCTAAGCTTCCATCTTTGAAAAACGGAGGGGAAAAAGCCCCACAAATTAAATCCACAGTAAGGCAAAGGAAAATGACATGTCTTGAGAAATTTTAACAATAAAATCAAGCAGAAAAATCAATGACATCTACAGCTGGTGCTCTAAGATACTGATAAAATCGATAAGCCAGTAGTCTATCTAAGAAAATGGAAGACAAAGTCATTACTACCAAAGTGCAATATGGATATCACTGTAGATGCCAGGGAATTAGAAGGACAATCAGGGAATTCAGAAGTGCTACACATGCATATATTTCATATCATAGATGAATAATTGAAAGATACAACAAGCCAAACTTCAGAGAAGAAATAGAAAAATAAACCAAAAACTACAAAATAAATAGGATAAATCGTTAACAACCTTTCAAAAAAGAAAATACCAGATTCAGGTAGCTGTAATGATATGTTTACACAGACACTTTTAAAAGGTAACCTACCATATCTTGGCAGTTTCTGCAAGACAGTTTAAATAAATAAAATACGTAATGACCTATTCTTTGAGACCAGCATAATCCTGCTACCTATAGAAGCAGCAGAAAGAAACCCACAGATCAATATCTCTCATAGATTTGTAAAACAAGTAACAAACTCTGATGGTTTGAATGAAAATATCTCCTGTAGGCTCCAAAGATTTGGACATTTTGTCCCCAGATGGTGGCACTGTTTTGGGAGGTTTTAGAAGGTGTGGCTATCCTGGGGGAATCACATCACTGGGGGTGGGCTTAGAGAGCACTTAAGCCTTGTCAGATCTCCAGCTGATCTCTTGCTTCCTGTGCCTGCAAGATGATGGGAGAAATTAGCTTCTGCTGCTCCTGCTCCAGCCACCTCCAGCCACTATGCCTCCCTGCCATGACAGACTGTAATTCCCCTGGAACTGTAAGCTTAAATAAACCCTTCTACAAATTGCTTTGGTCAGTGTTTCACAGCAAAAGAAAGGTGCCCAATACAGTAATTGGTACCAAAGAGTGGGCCATTGACTGTGAATAACCTGACCATGTCGGGTTTTGGAAAAATGTGAAACACTTTGGGAGTTTGGCTAGAAAAGCAGTTGATTGGTGTAAGCAGAGCTTAACAGATCATTCTAGTAGACTCCTGGAAGAAAGTAGTGCTGAGAACAATATAGTTCCAGAGGGAAATAAGGACTTAAGCAGCAAATGGGATATTTTGGCAAAGAGTATGGCTAGAGTCTGCCCACAGCCTAAAAGCTTACCTGAAGCTAAGTTGAAAAGCAATGGACTAATTTTTCTGGTGGAAGAAATTTCAAGACAGCTTAATGTAGAAATGGTGGTGTGGATATTAATGGTGAATATTTTGCAGATCTACAGTGAAAGAAAGCAAGTGGGGCAGAAAGAAATACAGTTTGGATTGAAAAAGAATGCTATGAAGATAAATGTTGGAGCCTTGGCACGTGTTAGAGTGAATCCCTTTGGTAAGGAAATTAAAGTGATTATGGAAGGGCCTAGAGAGTGCCTACAGGGCAAGACCATACCCAGTGAAGCTCCAACTCATGAAAGGAAAATGCTGCAGGGGCCACTGAAGAGAAAAGCTTCTAAAATGGATAAAGCAGGCTGGAGTCCATCCCAAACTTGCAGTGAAATTTGACAGTTTCATTCATTCACCTAGTGCTGGCTTTAGAGGCATGAAGGATGCAAGAGTGAAGGGGTCCTTGGTTTTTCCTCCACAGTTTCAGAAAGTTGCTGAGGCCAGGCAGCATGCAGCAGGGGTTCTGCTGCATAGAGAAGGCCCTGATAGGCCGTTGCATGAAGCTGTGAAGGTGAAGCCTGGTTGGCAATGGAGACCCACAAAGATATCCATGATGCCAGAGCTGTGAGGCATCTGCCAAGAAAACCTGCATACAGGGAATGATACCAACACAAGAGAGAGAGAGATGGGTGTTGCACGCAGCAAATCTTGAGACGCTGAGCCATCTAAGGCCTTGTAAGTAAAGTGCCAGAAGTTGAACATGGAGCTCCATGATTTGGTATTTGCTGTGCTGGTTTTCAGCCTTGTTTTGGTCCAGTATTTCCTTACTATGCCTCCATTGCTCCCTTTTGGAATGGTAATGTGTATTCGGTTCCAATGTATGTTGGGAGTATGTAAGTTGTCTTTTGATTTTATAGAGGCTTACAGTTAAGATATTTACCTGAGTGTCAAAAGAGACTTTGGACTGTGGACTTTTGAATACTATTGAGAATGATAATGACTATGAGGACTTTTGAAGTTGGACTAAATGCATTTTGGTCATGAGCCTATGGGGGCCAGGGATGGAATGTGATGGTTTTAATGAAAATGTCCCCCATAGGCTTCAAGGATTTGGAAATTTTGTCCCCAGATGGTGGCACTGTTTTGGGAGGTTTTAGAATGTGTGGCTATCCCAGAGGAAGCATGTCACTTGGGTGGGCTTAGAGAGTTAGGATTAGGGTTAGCCAGATCTCCAGTTGCTCTCTTGCTTTCTGTACCTGCATGATGATGGGAGAGTGTAGCTTCTTCTGCTCCTGCTCCAGCCACCACCAGCCACCTACAGCCATCATGCCTCCTGGCCATGACAGACTATAATTCCCTTAGACCCATAAGCTCAAATAAACTCTTCCTTCTATTAATTGTTTTGGTCAGTGCTTCTATCACAGCTAAAGAAAGGAGCCTAATACACTAACATATTATGCAATTGCATCTAACACTGCATAAAAGAAATATGCACCAAGTTGCAGTGGGATTTATTCCAGCTGAGCAATGGTATTTCAAGATTTAAAAATGCATGGATGTAATCTATTGCATTAGTAGACTATAAAAGAAAAATAATATGAGCTTAGCAAAAGTTTCATAAAAGGCTTTAGCTAAAAGCCAACTCCAATTCATGACAAAAAATACTTCAACTAAATTAGGAATAAAAGAGATATTCCACATCTTTAAAAAAGAACATTTCCAAAATTCTACAGCTGAAATCATGCTTAGCAATGAGAAAATAGAAATTTTCCCACTAAGATAGAGAACAAGATGAGGTAACTTTTCACCAGAGGTTTATAACCCACAACAATAGTCATAGTTAATAGAAAAATACACCTGAGTGAAATAAAATGTGTGAAGATAATAGTTAAAGGAACAAAGATAATATCATTCATAGATAGTGTGTTAATGGGAAACATTAAGGAATTACCCAAAGGGTTCAGTGTTAGTTAATAGCAAACTTAGAATATACAAGGTAAAGATATGTAAGTCTATAAATTGCTTATAAGAGTAAAAATAATTGACATTTGAAATTATAAGACAGAATATCATTACCTTAGCATAAAAGGGAAATGTCTAATATCACATTAGCAAAATATGTAAAAGACCACAAAGAGGAAAACTAAAAAATTCTGATGAAGGAAATTAAGTATAGCTAAGCACAAAGCAGATAGTTCCTGTTAACTGGATTTTAAGATATCCCCTATTCATAGATAAGATATTGATTCTATGAAATTTGATTCATACATTTAGTATAACATTAAGAAATTTCCATCAAGATATTTATGAAAATTTATCCTCACATCTACATGAAGAGGCAATAGATCTAGCTAGATATGGTGACAAAATAATTAAAATCATAGTTCAGGATTGCCACTGTAGGAAATAAGGAAACAATGTTGCCTAAGAATGAAAAAATTGTGATTGGATGCTGTGACACTCAACACATAAAGGCAGGAGGATTGTCACATTTTCAAGGATAGCTTGATCTTCATAGGGAGTTCCAGGGTAGCCAAGACTACAGAGCAAGCTGTTGCCTCAAAACAAACAAACAAACAAATAATAAATAAAACAGAACAGAAAGCAAAGCAAAACTAAACAGGAAAATGTTCAAATATATCAATTGAAAAGAATAGAGAATTTAAAATTGGACTTATGCCTCTATATTCAGCTACATTTGACAATAGAAAAATGACTATTGAATGGCTGAATATGATAGGTGCTACAAGTGGAAAGACTACACACTGTATAATTATAATTATGTAGAACTGGCTCACTATGCTTTTGAACATGAAATGGATCAAATATTACCTATACATTCAAAAAATAAGCCAGGTTAACCATATGTGACATTGAAATTTAGTTTAAGTGTAAATTCTCAGGTGCCTTCCCTCAACTATATTCTTGATTTCTTTTCTGGAAAAGACATACACACAGACAGACAGACAGACACACGCACACATGAATATTCTCACATGAAGACATATACACAGTATCTTTACAGATTTTATTAGGATGGGCTTGGGTACATATACATATGAAAATACTCTTTCCCTTGTCTACTTGCTGTAGACTTGTCTTTTATTTCTATGCAAATGAAACTCATTTACTCAAAAGAACATAAATTGTGCATGTAATGTATTGGGAACTATGTTAACCACTAATGATGTAGCCTTATAATTTGCATAGCGGGTTGGCATGGGACAAATGACAACTGACATTTTGTCTGCAGTGACCCTGAGCTTTGGTATTATTTTACATTGTCAAATCCATTTCAGCAGAAGGCTTCCATAAAAACGATGGTAATAAAATTTGATTTTATTCACTCTTTACTATTTTTCGTTGGAAGTTTAATGGTGGGTTGGAGTTGGGTACTGGCCCTGTGTTTGCTAAGTAAAGAAAGTCAGCAAATTCAATTCCCCAAGGTAGAATAAAAAAAATGAGTCCCACAAATTGTCCTCTGACTGCCACGTACAGGCTGTGGGCACACATGTACACCCTGTAAATTACCAATGAATAAATAAATAGGAATAAGCTACTTTCTAAGAAATGCTTTATTAGATTTTATAGTTTTGGTGTCAATGACAATAAAAATGTCCTTAATTCTGCCTCAAAACATTCACAGAATTAGATTCATCCAATATATACATGATCTATTCTGTAATAGTGTCCTCAAACAGTGCTAAAAATAAAGGTAACTGGCTAAAATTGACAGGCATAATCTCAAAGAATTACAGGATTTCCATAATTTCACCATTCCTCATTAAAAATTTAAAATGATGTTTTGATAATAAATTCTTCAAATCAAAGTGACAGTGGGTTCCTATCTTCTGTTTTATTTTGAGTCTTGAAATGTTTAAAACATCTACAATGAGGAATTGGCAAGGTTGTGATAGAAAGATGTTACTGAAGTTTTTTAATCATTTTAGTGGACCAAATGTTCAGCTCAGCTCCAGTCAAGACCAAAAATTATATAATAATTGTGTATTCTGCACAGAACTTAGCTACATTAATTATTGACAAGTGATTAGATATACAAAACTTTACAAAAGCAAACAGAAAAATGCAATTGGTTGTGGTCACATGGTTAGTAAAGAACCCATTTCTCATTCAGTTACTCTTACGTAGGGCACTATCAGATTTGGGAAAACAGATTTCTCTTCTATTTGAGATTTCTGCAAATTCAACATGCTTTTCTGAAATTATATTAGGGTTCTAATAAGTGACTGTGTTTCTTTTCAAGGACGAGATTTAATAGAGTTTATTAAAAGGTCACATTTTGTGCTTTGATTAATGAGCTTTATTGTTGCTTGTTTTCACTGCCGACAAATCTGGGCGTGTTTAGTAGCTTTGTAAGTGGAGAATTTTGGAGTAGGTTTCTGTGTACTGTTACTACCAACATTACAAAGAAATAGAGTTAAATTTTGATTACATAAGATTATTAAGTTTCATGAGAAAAAATACAAAGGATCGGATATCAACACTTGAGTTTTAGGAATAAAGTCTTACCTATCTTAGATACGTAGTATTTGATCAATCTGTAAAATAAAGGACAGAGTGAAGTTCTTTTTTACACATCTTGGTTTTGTATGTGTGTGCATGTGTATGGGTGTGATGTGTGAGTGTATATGTACACTTGTTCATGTGTGTATGAGCGTGGGTCTTCTATTGCAACTGTATGATTCAGAGGTGACCTTTCCACTGTATTTAAGACAGGGTCTGTGATGCTGCATAAACCAAGCCAACTGTCTGATTCTGTCTCTATCTGTTATTTCTATCTTCAATGACCCCATAAGGGCACATTGTGATTACACACATCTGAGAAACTGGGTTCAGTGGGTCCTAGGAATATGAACATATATAGTCAGTTCTGTGCAGCAAGCACTTTTACCCACTGGATCATCTGGATAGTCCAGTTACTTTTTAAATGAATTTTTATGATTTTCATACAATATAGTATGATAGTATTTAGGTCCCCTTCCCTATCAGTACCTTCTGCCATTGCCTACTGCCAAATTTAATGTACTTTCATATATATATATAATCTATTATGTTTATAGTATGTATATATACATTGAATAAGGTCTATAGAGTCTAATTTGTATTTCTAAATGTTCTTCAGTGTAGGTCCATCCACTGGACTCACCAATAATCCCATTCCTATAAGACACTCTCCTTCCCTCTCCTAGCAGCAATCAGTTGCCGAAAGTTTTTTAGTTTAGGTTGAGATTTCTTGCCCACTTCACCTGTCTATTCTGGGATATTGTCTAGTTTGAGCTTGCACAGGACTTGTGCATGGTATCATCCTTGCTTGGAATGCATGTGAGTACCTAACCAAAGCTGTCTGGAATATACTATTTCTTTGTAGTCATTCACCCCTTCTGGCTCTTACAAACTTTCCACATACACTTCCACAATGATCCCAGAGCATTGGGAGGCAGAGGTTTGAAATAGATGTCCTAATCAGAGCAAACCCATCTGCATTCTCTTGATCCCTGCACAATGGTCAATTGTGGGTTTCTCTGTAAATTACTAGCTGCTGTATAAACAACTTCTCTGGCTAGAATTCAGAGATTCATTAATTTAATGTGTAGAGCCTGAATTAAAGTTGTATCACTTAGGGTTAAACTTATCACAGATACTTATTCTCTGTCTTTAATCAGTTCTGGAACTCTGTAATAGTCTCTACCTGCTGCAAAAAGGCTTCCTCAATAGTGGGGTTGTGAAAGGTAAAGTTTTCTGTATCTGTCAGAATGTTTTCTTAGAATAAAGAAAGAAATTACCTTGATCTGGAGATGTTACAAAGGTAGGTTTTTCTCTAGGACCCAGGACTTCTCCAGCCATATGTATGTGGCTATGCTTATAGTACCATAAATGAGTTCCCTCCCATTGAACTCTTCTTGATGTCATTCAGACAGGTGTTGATTAACACCAAGATAAACCTAGCATTAAGGTACCAACAGTGATTTCTTGCTAGGCTAGTCATTGGTTTTTATTAGTCTTTATAGCTAGGTAGAATCATTGATTGTTTTTCTCCCTTGGCATTTTACATACTACCCTCTAATACCATGAGAGGTAGTCTTCAGGGAGAAGGCTTTCTGCTCAGTTCCAGCTCAATTTCTTCAAGTCCTGTGCCAGAAGTATGGTCGGTCTTCAGCAATAGGATTTTACTTTTAAGGTCTTGGAGGGAATCAAGGGCTGTGGTAATGGCCTCTATTATTTTTGGAGTCTCTTGGACGAATAACTTGAAGGGAGGTTTCCCTGCCTGGCACTGTTTTTTGTTGTATAGTCTTCAGCTATACACATGCATACCTATATTTATTGTACATGTGTTTTTCAGTAGGAATTTCAACTACTACATTTCCCTCTATTTTTTCATACTTTCTAAGTATTATTTAGCTCTTCTCTGTCTGTCCCCATTAATATAGGAGTACTCTGTACTTCCTACCTGTTAAAGTGCCCCCTCCTTTCCGGTTTTCATCCTTAATAATATCTTTTGCCATCTATGCCCCTCTCAGCTCCTTTTTCCCTTTTTAAAAATTATTTTATTTATTATTTTTTATGTATATGAGTGTATTGCCTGCATGTGTGTAATTACACCTGTGTTCCGTGATGCCTGTCCAGGTCAGAAGACAGCATTGGATTCAACTGGAACTGGAGTTACAGACGGTTGCAAGCTGCCATGTGGGTACTGGGCTTGAACCTGGGTCCTCTGACAGAACAGTCAGTGCTCTTAACCACTGAGAAATCTCTCCAACCCTGAGCTCTTCTTTCCCTTTATCTCCTGTGTCCCAGGGACCTGGTTCCTCCAAGGGGTGGGGCCTATTGCGGAGAATTGCCTGCTGACAGCAAGGGAGGGAGGGGCTTCTGGGTGCCATCTTGAGCCCTTGAACTACACAAGGCAGCAGGCATGGAGAGAAAGATGCAAGGATGCAAGAGGGGCCTTTACTGACCTGCGAGGATGCAAGAGGGGGCCTTTACTGACCTGGGGCGAGACTGTGGGCCCAAGATGTGTGGGTTAAATTTAACAGAGACTGTGGGTGGGCACGGAAGTGATATGAAACCAGCAGGCCTGCCAAGCCACACATACCTGGGTGCCAGGTGTTAGGTGTTCATTTCTTTGCTAAGTTCCTAAATGTCCCCCCTCCCCACCTAAGATATAAAATGAAAAATTCAGATAAAAATATGTTATATGGTTTGTCTGATAGTGCCCTGAGCAAGAGAGCTTGAAACAAGTGAAGGCAGGTCAAACAGAGAGCTGGAAGGTAAAAATTTAGTGGGAAAGCCTCATATTTCCTTTTCATCTTTCTGGCTCCTGTGGTTACATTCAGGTTATATTCTCACATCTAGGGATTTGGAGCTGAGATCCATTGATGGGAGAGAACATATGCCAGGTGTTTTTCAGAGTCTCTGTCACTTTACTTGGAATAACAGTTTCTAATTCCATCCTTTTACCTGCAAATTTCATGATCTTGATATTCTTTAATGGTGAGTAGGTTTTCATTGTGTAAGTTTATCACATTTTTACATTCATCAGTTGAGAGATATTTAAGCTCTTTCCATTTCTCAGCCATTATGAACAGAGCATAAGCAAACATGACTGTGCAAGTATCTCTTTAGTAGGATGAATTCAATGGGTGTAAGCTAATGAGTGGTATGACTGGTTCACACTGTCGATTTATTTTTAGTTTTGTAATAGTGCTCCATATTGATTTCCACAACGATTACACCAGTTTGTATACAGACCAACAGTGGATGATGGTTTCCCTCTCCCCACATCCACTCCAGCATTTGGTGTAATCTGATGAGAAGCAATCAAGAAAGAGTACAGGGAACCACTTCCATTCACAATAACATCAGAAAAATCTAGGAATAAACCTAACCAAAGACATTAAAAACCTATTTAAAGAAAACTTTAAATCTTTGAAAAACAAGATTGAGGCAAACACAAGAAAATTGAAGCCCCTCCCATGATCATGGATTGGTAGAATCAATATGGTGGAAATGACCATTCTACCAAAAAGAACTTACAGATTCAATTCAACGCCAGTGAAAATCACTGTGACATGCTTCGCAGAAATAGAAAAACCCATCCTAAAATTTATATGGAAACACAAATGACTCCAGATCACCTTAACAATCCTGTACACAAATAATAATGCCCAGAGTGTAACTATACCAGACCTCAAGCTGTATTACAGAGCCATAGTCATAAAACCAGCATGGTATTGGCACAAAAACTGACTTGCAAATCAATGGAACAAAATAGAAGTTGCAGACATGAGTGCTTACCATCACAGACACCTGATGTTAAACAAAGGTGTTAAAGATACTCACCAGAGGATGAATAGCATCTTCAACAAATGGTGCCTGAAAAACTGGATATCTATATGTAGAATAGTATTAAAGCCATACCTGTCATCCAGCAAAAAAGTGAACTCCAAATGTATCAAAGACCTCCATATGAAGCCTGAGATGATGAAACTGTTAGAAGAATATAGAAGAATACATAAGTAGTACCCTACAAGATACATGTGCAGGGAACTACTTTCTAAGTCAGACATCAGTTTCTCAGAACTTATGGTCAACAATCAACAAATGGGACCTCATTAAACTAAAAATCTTCTGTATAGCAAAGGAACCACCCATTCAAGTGAAGAACAAACCTTAAAAATGTGAGAAAATCTTCACCAGTTATTTATCCAACTGAGGATCAATATCTAGACTACACAAAGAAATCAAAAACAAAACAGCAAGAAAACAAATGACCCAATTTAAAGATGGGCTATGAATTTCAACAGAAAGCTCTCAAAGGATGAAATTACAATGATGAAGAAACACTTTAAAAAGCGTTCAACATTCTTAGTAATTATGGAAATACAATCAAAATTATTTTAAGATTTAATCTAACCCCAGTTAGAATGGCTAAATTTAACACTTCTTTTATTGTTCTTAATTTACTGCAATTATTTGAATTTACTTGACACTTTCATGTAATGCACACTATTAGGAATTTGTCTAATCTACAAAATAATAATTTAAAACATAATCACATTAGATTTTGTCAGTAATTTTCCTAATAAAATCCATGCAAAACTGGGTAATTTGTCTACTTTATATGCTGTACAAAATGTTTAAATATATTCTTATATTACCTGCCATATATTGTAGAAATAAACAATTTTGAAAGTAAGGGAAATATTAGTGTATACAGATATTCATGTCACTGAGGGTGTGATTAGAGACTTCTTATGAGATTTCAAGTGGCTATCTGCGTCTTGTGTCTGCTTGAAGGTATGAGTATTCCCATTTCTGCTTGGACCAGCTCTTGTCACCATGCCTCTCCAACCACTATGGACTCCATTCCCTCTGGAACCTTAAGCTCAAATAAACTCTTCTTCTTTTAAGTTCCCTTGATCATAGTATTTATCACAGCAAAAGAAAAGTAAAAAATACAATAGTTATACAGACATAGATACATATGGAAAAATGGAAATAGTTAAATGATAATGTCACAGGAATGCAAAATAATGTAATTGACAAATCATATGTTTTTATCAAAAAAAAATCACAAGCTGAATTTAAATTTTTGTTGTTCTGTAAATTATACCAAACTGCTTCAGTTCGGTATAATTTGGTGATGGGTAAAGTTGCAGTTTAGGATGCCATAAAGAAGCAGAAAAAAATATCAAATTTGAAAATAGAGATATGACTATATCACTGTAGGAAATTCAATTGAACATATGCATTTTAATGGTAAAAGTAGTGATTTGTCATTCCTAATTGATTTTGAAGTTTTAATTCACATTTTAAAATGTATTTATTTTTATTCATGTTTATGTGTGTGTGCCTGCTTGTCTGCATGTGCAACATGTGAGTTTAGTGCCAGAATAGGATCAGAGATGTGTAGGATCCCTGGACCTGGAGATACAGCTACTGTACGGATGATCGTGAGCCTCTCAAGTTGTGTGCTGCAGCAGAATCTGTCTTCTGCAAGAGAAGCAAAGTGCCCTTATTATTGAGTCACCTCTCCAGCATAACTTTTTAATTCTTAGTACTGTAAGAAAAGACTGAAGAAAAAAGTGTAGAATTTTAAAATATTTTAGATTTTATTATTGATTGTAGAGTTGGTCTCTAAAATGTACTTCAAAAAAAATCAACATGTTATTCACAGTGTTCTGCTGTGAAATTAGAGATGTTTATAAAATGCTTTTTCTTGTACAAAAAATACTGGAGTACTATATAGAAGAACTTGTTGCTTTCAGTCTGCTTTCTAGCATCTAGGAATTGCAGAGAATAAATGTTGCTGTGGCCAACAATGCCCCAGATAAACCACAAGAGAGCTACCACCTGATGTTTGCACAGAACTTGTACAACCTTATTGTACGCTGTCAAAAGTCCCTTCAAGTCCTGTCTAAAGAGTGCCCTGTCTTCATCAAGTTCTGAGAGGAAATCAAGGGTGATGGCAATAGCCTGTGATATTTTGGGAGTCTCTTTTGAATGCCTGATCTACAAGTCGTAGTGTATTTTTTCTTGCCAAGCAATGTTTCCTGTTGTATAGGCTTCAGCTATAAATTCGTTCATATTCAGGTATTGAATGTGTATTTTTCAGGAGACGTTTGAACTAGTACATTTTCCTCTGTTTTTTTCATACCACTTAAACTTCATTTATCTCTCCTCTCTCTCCCTGTCTAAAGCTCCTTCCTTCCACAACTAAATTACCCCAATTATCCCCACTTCCCCTTTGACAAATACCTGACTTCTATCATGCTTCTTTCTTGGGTTATTTATTTTCCTTTACGCACATGATTCCTTGTATAGCTCTCCCTTCTTTCTTCCCAGTTAAAAATGACCATTTTCCCCTTTTCCTCCTTTCCCTATTTCCACTGAAGCCTATCAGTAGAGTGTTAGTGAAGGAATGTGGATCAAAATTGATGATGTTGTTGTCTCATCTGGTGCTAATCAGCAAACATCTGGAAGTTTTATATGAAGGGAAAGAATTTGATTATGTTTTCTCCATTGATGTCAATGAAGATGGACCATTATTTAAATTACTATATAATGTCAGTAAGGATCCCTAGCCAGTTGCATACAACTTCTTGCAAAAGAAAGACTTGATTCCCATGTTTTTGGATCAAATGGCTAAATGTATCATTGATAACACAAAAGGTCAAATGTTGGGACTTGGAAACACCAGTTTATCAGACACATTTACAGGTGGTGGTCAATTGTTCTAGGCTCTTCAGGATCTTCTAGCACAGTGCAGGCAGTAGACCCTTTCACAGGTGCTTGTCATTATGTGCCAGGTTCTGCAGGGATGGGCACTACTATGGCTGGAGTCGATCCATTTTCAGGGAGTAGTGCTTATTGATCATCTGCATCTAAAACAGTAGTAACACGTGTCTCTTACAATTCCTCTTGGGCTCCTTCTTTCCTTTTACCACCATGATTTCTTTCCATTTTCCTGTCTCCTGTAGTTATATCAGGATATATACTGACATATAAGGATTTGGTGTTAAGATCCATAAATGAGAGAGAACATATACCACTTGTTTTTCTGTGTTTCTGCTTCTTAGAGCAATGGAGCTAGATCAGGCCTCGAAGCTTCCTCCTTGAAGACTAGCTCTCACAGATTCAGAGTATATTATGCAAGCTGCTAAGAAAGACAATCATTCAATGGTCCATCCCTAACAATAAAACCCAATGATGACAACAATGATCAGTGCAACAAACTATCTCTATTTGTGCTTTAGTGGCACTTTTATCTTGGGAATAATCAATAGCTATCTAGTTGAACTTAAGGCCAATTCAGTGGGACACAACTCACGTACAGTACTGGGTTTAATAAACACTGTCCATATGTACAGGTGCATGGGGACACCTACTGGGGAATAGGCAACCTATCAGTGTCCACACCCCCAAAGTAGAATGACCCTTTCCCAGCCATCATCAACTTCTCATAAACGTTCCTCACCTAAGACTAAGGTCTCAGTATCTCCTTCTTTCTCCTGCTAGAATTTTTAGCTAGCTTGATTTTGTGCAGGTCTTATGCTTGTACCAACTGCTGTGAATTCATGTGTGCAAGAACAGTGTCATATCCAGAGAACAGCATTTCACAGCTTTCCTCCTCTTCATCCAGCTCTTGCATTCTTTCTGCGCCCTCTTCCAGGATGTTCCCTGAGCCATGTGGGGGCCTAGAGAGTGTCAGTGGGGAGGTGTGACATAGATTTCCCACCTACAGTTGAGCATTCAAAGTTCCTCATTCTCAGTACATTGATGGTTTACGTGTCTGCAATAAAAGCTTCTCTGACCAAGTTTAAGATCAGTACAAATCTGAGGGTCTGGGCATAAGCACTTAGAAAGCAGTTTGAGAGCTGGGTCATTAGAAAACCAGCAACAGTTTCATTACTAAGTTCTGTGACTTTCCTGGCAATGTTTTAACCATGATTTCAATACCAGGGAAGAATTCCCTTCTGTGAACAGGTATGAGAAAGTGGTTGATTATCTCCTATGAGGTTTCATCACTTTGTAACCATTCAATAATTTTTAATATTGGTTTTTAGTCTTCGTGTCTTAAATATCTACTATTGGAGTATATTCCACCCTGTATTCTGTGATATCTCCCTGAAGACAGACATTTGACTTTAGAAATCATTTTTAAATCTATATTATCTAATCATAATTATCTAAATGTACAAATTAAAGAGAATCATTTCAATCTTGGGATATTATTAAGAAAAACTGATACTTATAAAAATCACTCAACATGATTTTCAATTTTCTAAAACCTAGGATCCGGGGTATGTCTTTAAATATCCCTGAGGAGGACTTCCCAAGTACACAACTGAACACACACAGACTGAACACAGTTTTTCTGCTTCTAAGCAGCAATAGTAGCATCAAAACCAGCAGGACGTTATATCACTGCTATGCAGAGACACATCCAGCCAAGTGTTTAAATGCACTAAGAAGGAAAGGGTCTATTGACACAGCAAATTTTATTTATGGAAAGCAATGACTCATCAGCTGAAAGGACACAATGCCTCATACACGTATTTCATTTTTATCTCTGTGAAGGAGAAAATTCATGAGGGTAGCATGTCTTATCTAGCAACAAAGAAAAACAAACACCTCAAATTTGGAAAATATGGTTTCTTAAATAAAATAACCAAGCTTAAGAGACATGTAAACACTGCTATGAGATGTTTAAAAAAATCTTTAGAAAAGCTCTGCTAATTATTTTCATTTCATTAATATTAAGCACAGAAATATCCTTTGTATGCAGGAATTTTTGGAGCAAATATTTTAAACGGTTTAATCCATAATCAAGTTCTTTTGTATCTGAAGTGCTTGTCATAGCCATTTTAATGCTAATTTCAAAATAAATTGTGTAGCACAATACCTGTCATCCTCAATAAATACTGGTTGCTTGGAAAAATAGTGTGTATTTTTGGTATTGTTTGTTATTTTGAATTCACATGTAAGATCCTTTTCCTACTAGTCTAAAGCGTCTTCTCAAATGATGAAATAATACGACTATAATGGCCACTGTGGGGTGCCTCATAGATTTACCAGATCATTTAAATGCCAGGTGCTGGGCTAGAGCAACACCCGCAAACAACTGAGTTCTACCTTTCAATTTGTCAGCAGTTAGATACGGTTAGGTCCCCAATTAGGTAACTCCCCAGAGTCTGTACTGACAAATAATTGTCATTGTCTATATTCAAAAGTAAAATCATTTTGCTTTAATTTAAGGGAACTGTGAAATACTACACTAGCACCTATGGCTTCAGCTTTTACTACATGTCAATTCAACTTTTCTCCTCTCCAGTCAAGATATTGTCATTATTTTGGAGCTGTTTTTGCCAAAAGCACACACCCAATTTACACTCTCAGACATGTTTTACATACATAGCCTAGTAAAAGCTACTTAATGAGTTGGTCAAGATTAGTCTGAGGAAGAAAACTTGAAAGAAGTAGTAGTAGGTACCACATTCCCTATCTGTTAACATGTGGGAATCCTTCACTTGTGCAGGGTGAAGTATAACAGCTGGCAGAGGGCAGTAGTTCAGAGGTTAACAAAATGACTAAAGGATAAATGAAAAAACATGCTGTGATAGAAAAAATACACAACTTGAGATCATTACATTAACTGAAATAAGCCAGACTTGGAAAAAACAATGCATTACATGTTCTCATTTGTTTGTGGATTCTAGATTACACACAAACATACACACACACACACACACACACACACACACACACACACCACGTATTATAGAGACAGAGACAGGGAGAGATAGAGAGAAGTAATCAAGGATAGGTAGGAAGGAAATTAGCAGGAGAATAACATGAGAGGGGAAGGAGGATCATATGACAGATAAACATGGTCAAAATGCATGAATTGTCTTTATAATACTCAAGACATAAACAATATGCCAATAAAAAGAAGCTTATAGGAGTACTCAACTGGGAGCTGACATTTGGTGAACATTTTCTCCAGCAGATATGTCTCAGACATATGGTTGTTGTTAGGAAACTTGTAATAACAGTGGAGTCACACAGTCATTGCTAATTGCCATTGATGCTTTACAGAGAATCAACAGAGAACTCATTGGTAACATATGAAAGACACTAATTTCATTTAGCTAGAGTGAAGAAGTGAAGATTATTCCTGGGACTTTATATAGAAATAGAAAATCACAACGTTGGGGAATTCTTCAAACCAAGGATAGAGCTCTGAATCAGGATGAGCAGAAATCAGGATCTTCTGGTGGACACGTGTGTCAGTACGGTAGAAAACCTCGAATTTCTCAGTTTCCCTGATACTCCCGGGACTGGAGCAGCATCTTTCCAAGAAAAAGAGTATTAATAGGATTCAGATTTGTTGGATTACCCAGTTTCTCTCTTCTGGATAAAGTTTACTCATTATCAGAACAATGAATCATTTTAATCTGTAACAGAGTCTGAGTGTTCCTCCTAAGGAAGAACAAGACTATGTTCCATAAGAACTCGGATCTGGCTAACATTCAGTGGCAGAAGCCAAGAGAGTATATGACCTGTAAGGCTGAGAATGCTGATCTAGCTTTAGATTTTTCTGTGGAAATTGGTGCTGACAAATGTCAGTGAAGATACTTGGAAGAATTAGGCAATGACCTCCATTAAATAAAGTAGAAATGCCAGAACTGCCATGGCAAAATGGGTAAAAAGATTATATCAGTGTTCATGCAAAACTACACACATGGTATATACGCAGTCCCTGTGTGTATATTTCCATTAGGCAGAATAGATTCGCTATGAGTATATGAATCATACATGCATAGGGAGGTTGTTTGATACATTTCTTCATATAGTGAGTATCCTTATTATGTTCCACAGGAGAGCCTGAAAGACATTCATCTCATCAAATATAAATTCAAAGAAAATAATGTCCTTATTATTTAGACACCTAGTTTGGGCTGTCCTCTCTGGGCTGCAATTGATGTATTATGTAACTGAGCTAAATAATGACAATAGAGCTAATAGGCTTAGGAATAAAAATGTCACATAAACTTCTGAATTAAAAATGGACAAAATTAATGAGAAGTAATTTTGTAATGTCAACTAGGATCACAGAGAACTCAAAAGTGTTTCAAAAAAAACATGCAATCCTCACTAAAACATAAATAGGCATTGAGCAAGAGTACAGATAGACCAACAATACAACAGAGAAGAAATAAAGGTGAATGATTAGGAGACTAAGGGTATTTTGGCTCCAATGTCTAGCTAATTATCAGACTTAACAATCCTTAAACACAGATGCAGGTCTTCAGAAAGAAAGAGCTGGCAACATCATGACCAATGTTACAGCAATGATACCTCCAGTTTTTCTTTCTTTTTTAATTCTGTCATTTCTGTTTTATGAATTGACAATCAGCAATTAGTTTTCATCTATATCAGGTGTTGATAGATTTAAGAATGGGGTAACAAGGATATAAGTCACCAAAGTGTAGTGCCTGTTTCGTGACGCCTCTAGCTCAGTGTGTTTTCTGGACAACCACACATGGGTACCTAATGCAACACCCCTTGCTCCTTTGGCCCAAGTATCAATGTTGGGCCTGATAGCAATGAACACAGGTGAATGCCCCTCTCTTTCATGGAAACTCCTATGATGCAGTTTGTTTCAGTCATGCTTCCTGAAGCCCACTCTGAGGACACAATTGTGAATTCTGATTGTGTGCTCTCGGGTCATCATCTTATTGCTGTACAATGCCTGTTTTTGCCATTTCTCTATGAAAGAGTCATTCTCATACTCAAATTGGTAAGGAATAGAGAGAACAATTATGGGAAGGAAAGCTCTAGTTTCTAATATAAGTTTCTGCCTGAAATCCATCTTTTCTCAATGATTCCAAAAGTCATTTTGAGTAGTAGCACTGTGGGCAAATGAGGATATCCAGTCACAATGAAAACTAATGTAAACAACTACTTAATACTAATTTGTAGGAAACTAGTGGGTTTTTAGGCCTCTCTGTTAAGAGCAGCACAAAAAATTCAGGTAAAAATAGAATTTCTGCTCCATGTCCCATTTGCTGTTGGCCCAACGTATCTACTGCTCACATCAGACTTTTACTCAGTCACTTACTGCATCACTAGCACTGTCAAATAGCATATTTGAGTTGGTAGTTGGCTTGTGGAGGTTCAGCTATCTGAGAGACAATGGCTAAGTAGACTTGATATTCCACATAGTTACTCACAAAAGCAAAACAGAGTAATATTGTACCTAAAAGAAAATGCAGTTATGCTTGCCAAATTAGTGTTTCCCTGAATCCCTAAGTCCTGCAAAGTTTTGGTGGCTTCATCATTTGGGCATGATGAATTATTCAATCTATTCCAGCTACTTTTCCCTCTCTGAAGTGTGGAAAGAGGAATCGCAAGTTCCAAGCATTCAGCACACCTAGCTTTCCTGATCCCTTCACTGCTTCATCCAGTGAATCACAGCCATTTTCTTTGTCTATTTTATAATGGTCACACAATCACAAAAACACATAAAGTTGCATTTTTCAGAAAATATCTGTTGTTGTTTGAATGTGAAATGTCTCCAAATTCATGATCTGAAGCTTGTTCACTAACTGGCGGGACTAGTAGGGGATGGTAGAACCTTTTATGGGTGGGCCCGAGTTGTAGGAGGCAAGTTATTTGAAGGTTGTTCTTGAAGAGGATATGGGGATCCTGGCACCTTTCTTCTTTTCTTTCTCACTGCCTTGAAATGAATGGATTCATGTTACCACATGCCCCTCATCTAGGATCGGTCTATCTATCTATCTATCTATCTATCTATCTATCTATCTATCTATCTATCTATCTATCTATCTATCATCTATCTATCTATCTATCATCTATCTATTTATCTATCTATCTATCTATCTATCATCTATCTGTATCTAAAATCTATCAATGTTGTTCCACAATCATACATTTGTAAATCCTACTGTATGCATTCTTTACACATTGACTGGTTATTTTCACCAACGACTATGCATTGAGGTTTCCCTCGTGTCCTTTTGTGATATGATAGATCATTTATTTATACTTAGCTAAATAGTTTTCCATTGTATGGGCATACCTCTATCTTCTCACCAGCTTAAGATTATTTCGATTACTTCCAACTTGGGTAATTTAAATTACATTTTTATTATATTTATTTACAGATTTTAACACAACAATATGTTTTAAGATCATTTAGGAAAACATTAAGAATACATTCAAGATCATATGGTAGGATTATTTAGCTTTGTAAGACTTATAAGACTATGATACTTTACAAAAACTGTGAGATCGCCAAGAATTCTGCTTTTGTGTTTCCTAAAGCAATAACTGTGAGTTTGGCTGCTCTCTACAGCTCCAGCATTAGTGCTTCAGTTGTCCACTCTTTCTCTTTATGTTTCAGAATGAAACTTTCTTTTTTTTATTATTTTTATTGTTGTAAGCACTCACATGGCAGCTAACAAACACTAACACTGGTTCCAGGGGATCTGATACCCTCTTCTGAACTCCGTGGGCACTGCATGACACAGATGTAGTTTCATGCAGGCAGTACACTCATACACATAAGACAATAAATATTTTTTGAAATCCCATTAGAAAAACGTTCCCTACTCACAAGAATTATGATTGTATATAAAGATAGTTAAAAAGTATGCATTCATATTCAAATGTTAATATGAACATTTGCAAAGTTTCTAGTCTTGAAGTCAGTGTTCAAAGAGAAATTCTACATTTCTAATCTTTTTGAGACAGGGTCTTTCTATAGCCTCCGCAGACCTGGGACTCACCATGTAGACCAGGCTGGCCTCTCTGCCTGCCTCTGCCTCCTGAGTGCTGAGATTAAAGACATGCACCACCTTAACCGGTTCAATATGTACCTTTTAAAACAGCATAAAATATGCTTATGGCATGAAAGATCATACTATGAGAAAATGCATGAAGTTCCATACAGAGACACTGAAGATCTTTTTATGGAAAGATATGGGTTGTGATTATGGATTGTTGACTTAGTATCTCTTAAGATTAAGCCATAGATTCAATGCAATGTCCATCAAAATTGTAACAAATGTTTTGGTAGAATTTGACAAAGTGATTATAAAATTTGAATATAACTACAAAGACCCAAAATTAAAAACATTTTTTGTAGAAGGTTAGATATGTCCCCCTGACATATATCAAGGCTTATAAATTGAAATAAGACAACATGATAGACAAAAATCAGTGAGACAGCACATATTGTCTCACATTAATAATATTTGGTAAACAACAAAGGGGGAATTTCAATGAATGGGAAAGGATTTACAGTGAATGTTCTGGAAAAGTTCTGTCATTACCTTATTTCACACTACAGAAAAAAAGGATCATATAGAGTTATTGTGAGTTGATTTATGTCCCAAAAATTTTTATGATGAAGCCCTAACCTCCAATACCTCAGAATATAACGTTACTTCGAAATGGAGTGGTGCACACATAATTAGTTAAGATAGAATGAGATCATTCTGGAGTAGGGTGGGCCTTTAACCTAATATGACTGTGTCCTTATGAAGAGACGCTGGCACAGAGACATGCACAGGGAGAAGGTCACATAAGCATTAAGGGGAGATTGGGGTAATGTGTCTTTAACCTAAGAAGAACCAAAGATGGTGGTAAATCATAGGAAACTAGAAGAGAGACATTGGAGAGATAGGCCTCAGAGGCCTTGATTGGACATTGGATAGATAGGCCTTGATTTCAGGTGACTGGTCTGCAGAGCTTTGATTGTTGTTTCTGTTAAGACACGAGGTTGTGGTTATACACTGTGGCAGCCCCAGAAAACCAGCACAAGTGCCACATGGAACTGCAAAACTAGGAAGCATTTAGGAGACTGTACAGCAGAATGCCTGTGTGACCCTGAGGTCATAAACTGTTTCTTTTTAAATTAATTATTTAATAATCACATGATTAGATGAAGCACTTCGTTATAGCTTTAACATATTCAGTAACACACTCCAGAGCAAAGATACATCTCTTTCAAAAGTGGCTGCAAATTTTTAGGTTCACAGGTGAATTAATACAGTTACACAATATTGAACTAAGTATAAACCCTCTAAGAAATAAAATTGAATAAGGTTTTAACCTATAAAAAAGATACCCATTTCCTTTTAAAATATTTGTTTCCTACAGAAAGACTCATTTTTAATGCTAATAACATTTAGATGTTTGCACATGAGTTTCTAATCTCCGTATCTAATTATTACTAGTCACAGTCGACTACACTCAGATCCTTGGTACCTGAGTATTGATATAAAGTCATCAGGTAGATTTTAATGGTAATATTTATCACCTCTGCTAACAAACATGAAGTAAATTTTTATGCTTCCTCCTCAAGTATAACTAACGTTTTTATTTGTTGATTTTTTGGGGGGATACAGGACATCCCAAACAATCTTATTCATCTATATACCCACTTTCCAATGGCACCTTCCCATAGCATCCCCCCCCCACACTGGAGCCCATATACTCTATCATCCCTGTTACTGTCCACTGTGTTGTCGAGCCCCCAGCCATTTGCAGGTGCCTGTCCATCCACAGAATCTAGTTAGCCTATCTAGAGTTACTTGTTTTAGGAAGATCAGATATTCCTCATCTAGTAGAAATCAACTGTCAATATTCTGTTAGATAAGAATGGATCAAATGGTAGGATCATTCGTAGTATTTTAAGAGTTCTCCTCACTGCTTTCCATAGGGATTGTATAAATTTGCAGTCCCACCAGCAGTGGATGAGCATTCCCCTTTCTCCACATCCTCTCCAATATTTGGTATCATTTGTTCTCTTGATTTTAACCCATCTGAATGGGGGCAAGATGAAATTTTAAAGTGGTTTAAATTTGCATTTCCCTAATTACTGGTGATGTTGAACATACCAGTTTAAGATGCTTCTTAGCCATCTTTATTTCTTCTTTTGAGAACCCTCTGTTCAGCTCCTTAGCCCATCTTTAAATTGGGTTACTTCATTTCTTTGTTTCTTTGTTTTTGGAGTCCATTATATATATTCTGGATGTTAAACCTCTGTCAGATGCGTCACTGGTGAAGATTTTCTCCCATTCTGTGGGTTTTCTCTTCACTTCTTTGGTTGCTTCTTTTGATGTACAGATTCTTTTAGGTTAATGGGGTCCCATTTGTTGATTCTTGACCTTGTTTCCTGAGCAATTGATGTCAGGTTTAGAAAAACCTTTCCTACACATGTATCTTTTAGGTTATTGCCAATGTTTACTTCTACAAGTTTCAGAGTTTCAGGATTCACATTGAGGTCTTTGATCCATTTGGAGCTGACTTTTGTGTAAGGTGAAAGATAGGGGTTTAGGTTCATTCTTCTACAGTTGGAGATCTACTTTTGCCAACAGCATTTGCTGAACACGCTATCATTCCTCCAGTGAATGTTTTTGGCCCCTTTGTCAAATATCAGGTAGTTGAAATTGAATATACTCAGATTTGGGTCTTCGATTTTGTTCCATTGATCTACGGGTCTATTTTTGTGCCAGTAGCATGTTGTTTTATGACTATAGCTTTGTAATACAGTTTAAAATCTGGGATAGCAATCCCTCCAGCATTGCTCTTAGTGTTAAGGGTTGCTTTGGCTATTCTAGGTCTTTTGTGCTTCCATATGAATCTTAGGGTGTTTTTACCAATTCTGTGAAAAATGTCATGGGAATTTTGATGGGCATTGCATTGAATCTATAAATGGCTTTTGGCAGGATGGTAATTTGCATAACATTATTTCTTCCAATCCATGAGCATGGGAGGACCATCCATTTTCTGATGTCTTCCTCAATGTCTTTCTTTAAAAGTTTAAAATTTTCATTGTAGAGGTCTTTAGTGTCTTTGGTCAGGTTTATTCAGAGATTTTTTGATTGCTTCTTATTGGTATATAGGAAGGCCACAGCCTTTTAAAGGTTAATTTTATAACTTTCCACTTTACTGAAAGTGTTCATAATTTCTAGGAGTTTTCTGGTGGATATTTTGGCATCTCAGCTATAATATATCATCTGCCAAAAGGGATAATTTGATCTCTTCTTTTCCATTTATTACTTGTTTGATTTCTTTCTCTTTTCTTATTGTTCTTGCTAGAGTTTCAAGCACTGTATTTAAGTGAGTAGACATAGTGGACAGCCTTGTCTGGTTCTTGATTTCAATGACAATGCTTCCAGTTTTTCTCCATTTAGAATGATGTTGGTTGTGGGTTTGTTGTATATGGATTTCATTATGTTTAGGTGTGTTCCCTCCAGTCCAAATCCCTCTAGGACTTTGAACATAAATGCATGATAAATTTTATCAAAGTCCTTCTCTGGATCTATTGAGATAACCATGTGGTTCTTGTTTTGACCCATTTATATGATATGACTTTTATTGACTTAGGTATACTGAATCATCCCTGCATCTCTGGAATAAAGCCAACTTGATCATGGTACATGATCTTTTTGTTGTGTGTTTTGTGTTTGTATGCATTTTGCAAGTATTTCATTGAGAACTTTTGCATCTATGTTCATTAAAGATATGTGTCTATAGTTTTCTTTTTTGGTTGTATCTTTACCTGGTTTTGGTATTAGATTGATGCTGTCTTCATAGAAGGAATGTGAAAGTTTGAATAAATTCAGTAGCATTGGATATAAATCTTTAAATGTCTGGTAGAATTCTGCTGTAAATCCATCTGGTCCTGGGCTTTATAAGTTGGGAGGTTTTGTATTACTATTTAAATTTCCTTAAGTGTTACAGGTCTGTTTAAGCTGCTAATCTCTCCTTGGTTTAGTTTTGGTGGTTCCCATTCTTTTAGATACCCATCCATTTCTTTTAGGTTTTCAAAATTAGTAGCAGATAGGTTTTTAAAGTATTCCCTTATAATGTTCTGGATCTTTTTGCTGTCTGTTGTGATGTTTCCCCTTTCATCTCTGATTTTGTTGATTTGGAGTTGCTTTCTTTCTTTTGGTTAACTGGGCTAAGGGTCTGCCAATCTTGTTTATCTTTTCAAAGAAACAGCTCTTAGATTCATTGATTCTTTGTATTGTTTTCTTTGTTTCGATTTCATTAATTTCTGCTGTGATTTTTTTTTTCTTTTTTTCTTGTCTGCTGGATTTGGGTTTCATTTGTTGTTGCTTTTCAAATGTCGTGAGTTACAATGTTAAGTCATTTACTTGTGTTCTTTCTGATTTTTTAATGTAGGCACTTTGAGCTATAAACTTCTCTCTAAGGACAGCTTTCAGCATGTCACAGAGGCTTTGTTGTATTGTAGTGTGCTTTTCATTTAGTTCCAGGATACTTTTATTTCCTTTTTAATTTCTCCTTTGACCCATTCATCATTCAAGAGTGTGATGTTTAACCCTAGTTAAACTAGGGTTTCTTCTGGTGTTGATTTTAAGCTTTATTGCATTGTGGTCTGATAGAATGCAAGGAATTATTTCAATCTTTTTGTATTTGTTGAGATTTGTTTTATGCCCCAGTACATGGTTGATTTTAGAGAAGGTTCCATGGGGCTCTGAATTGAAAGTGTATTCGTTGGTCCTTAGGTGGACTATTTGGGAGCTGTTAGGTCCATTTTATTTATGATATTGTTTATTTCACATGTCTCTCTGTTAATTCTCTGTCATGTTGACCTATCTAATGGATATGATGGGCTATTGAAGTCCTGTACTGTTAATGAGTTGGGATTAATCTTGGTCTTAATGTCCTGTAGTAATGTTTTTATGAAGTTGGGTGCACCATTTGGTGAATATATATACATGACGTAATGTCTTCTTGGCTTATTGTTTCTTTTATCAGAATGAAGTGGCCCTCTTTATGTGTTATGATTAGTTTTAGTTTAAAGGCTACTTTATCAGATATTAAAACTGCAATGCATGCTTTTTTCTTAGTACTATTCGCTTCATATATTTTTTTTCCATCCTTTCACCTTAAGGTAGTGTCTGTTCTTGAAAGTGAGATGAATGTCTTGCAGACAACAAAAAGATGGGTTTGATTACTTAATCCATCTCACTAGTCTGTGTGTTTTGACTGGGGAGTTCAGTCCATTGATATTTAAATTATTGATGAAAGATGTGTATTGGATCCTGTCATTTTTATTTCTGTTCACAATCTTGACATAGCTGTGCATTCCTACAGTTATACCTTCACTTAGTTTTTCTGTAACCCCTTTGGTATAGTTTTTCCTTTCTTCAGCTGTGTATTGCTTCAAGAACTCTCTAAAGGGCTGGTTTTGTGGACACGAATTCTTTCAGCCTATTTATGTTATAGAAGATTTTTCTTTCCCCTTCAACTATCATAGACATGTTGGCTGGATAAAGTAATCTAGGTTGGCATGTGTGGTCATTTAGAGCTGGGAATACTTTGGCCCAGGCTCCTCTTGCTTTCATAGTTTGCACTGAAAAGTCAGCTGTAATCCTGATGGGTTTTTGTTTATATGTGACTTGCTGTTTTTCTTTAGCCGCTTTCAGTATTGTCTCTTTGTTCTGTACATTTAGTGTTTTTACTATGATGTGCTGTGGAGAATTTCTTTTCTGGTCTTGCCTGTTTGGTGTTCTATATGCATCTTGTATTTATATGGGCATGTCTTTCTTTTGTTTGGGGAAATTTTCTTCCACAATTCTGTTGAAGATCTGGTCCATACCATTATCTTGAGAGTCTTCTTCTTTCTGTATGCCTATGATTCAAAAGTTTGGATTTTATATGGTGTCACAGAATTCCTGAATATTCCATTCTTGTGTTTTCTTAAATTTTTCATAATCTTTGTTTGAGTGATCTAATTTGTCCACTTTGTCTTCCAGTCTTGATATTCTGTTTTCCATTTCATTCATCCTATTGATGAGGGTTTTTCCTGTCATTTCTAATTGGCTTACTGAGTGTTTCACTCCCTTCTTTCTTTCAGCCTGAGCATTCTTCAATATTTCTAACTCTTTTCTGAATTAATTCAGAAGTTTATCCCTATTTTCTTTCAGTCCTCTGATTTCTTACTTTGTGTGTTCTTTAAATTCAGTGAATACTTTTATCATGTTTAAAATTGGTCTTTTGAGTTCCATGTCCTGTGTTATCTCTAGGGCATTCTCATTGTACTCCTCTAGAGGACTATTGGTACTTGGTGGGAATATATTATTTTGGTATTTTCAGGTTATTATTTTTTCTCTGTGACTTTGACATGTGAATTTCTTTTGTAGTTTCTGATTCTTGTGTGAGACTCAAATCTTCCTTTGTTGAGCTTAGGTCTGTTCCTTTTTGTAAACTTTATGTGCTTTATATACTTTATTTCCCTTGATTTGTTCTTTCATATGCTTTCTTTCTATGTATTTTCTGATCAGGATGTTTATAAAACTGTCTAGTAGAACTTGCTTGCAACATATGTACTCTTTTGTTTGTATTTCTATCTAGTCTTGAGCAGTGATTTATTCAGAATACACCATGAAGGCAAATTATCATAAATTAGGAGTTTCAAGTACAGAAATTCATTTTTCAAAGTTCCAGAGCCTGAAGTCTGGGATGAGGGGTTATTGTGGTAAGGCTCTGGTGAGGGCTGCCTCTGATTTTCAGAATGCCTTTTTGAACTTCAAGTGAGAGAAAGAACATAAGAAGGTTCTGAATCCTTTTTAAATAAGAAGAAACCTTGGTTAGGCCTCATAATCATTCCCTGAGATTTGTTTCCATGGTGATTCTAAATCCCATCAAGTTGCCAATTAAGGCTAGTCATTAACAAAATACTTGTGAAACAATGTAAAACAAAGACATGACTTTGCTCAGAAACAAGTAAAATTATGAGAACCCAGTGGAGAACGTTCTCCCTACAACCATTATTTTCATGATGTAAATTTTATTTATTAAGTATTTTTCATATTTTAATTGCAATACATTATATTTTTAAAACAATGGTATAAATTAACAATATTGTACAAATTGTGAGCATATTTTTACATATCTCCTAGCCATGAAGCTATGTCTCTTTAGTTTAATCTTATCTGTTCTGTTTTGTTTTGTCTTTGTGTGTGTGTGTGTGTGTGGTGTGTGTGTGTGTGTAAGAACAATAACTCATTGTACAGTCTAGAATTCTTTTTTATAATGCTCAACTTATGATGGAGACATATACTGGTAAACCTATAGTAAGTCACTCATGCATTTAATGCATATCAAATGACTGGGCATCATAGCTGAGGAACAAAAGTTGCTGCATAGTGTTAGATGCTCACCTTCCTTACTGCATGGATGACTGGTAACTGTAGTATGCTGATACTGTTAGCTTCTCAAGGGACTGTCATAGCCTCATTCGCTAGCGAAGAAAAAAATCAAGATTCAAAATCTGAAGCAAAGGTGCTACTGAGTGAATATTTTACTTTCCTTTAAATCTGAAAAATACAGCTAATGAAATCATGTTACAGAATATATTACTAAGTTGTCTTTGTTGTGATAAAGTACCTGATTAAGAATAAGGAAGGGGGATTGAGGTTTATGTTCACATGCAATTTGAAGATGCAGTCTGTCATGGTGGTGAAAGCTTAGTGGCTAGAGCAGTTCTGAGAGTGTGAATCAGTTTAGTAAACTGTGTCTGAGTCAGATAGAATAGAAAGATAAGTGCTGGTGCTGCTCTCACTTCGTCCTTTTAATGTGACCTGGGACCCCTCCCCAAGGGAAAATGTCACCTACATTCAGGTGAGTTGTTACCTCAACTACCCCTTGTAGAAATGCTCTCCCAGGCATAGCCAGAAGTTTGTCTCTTAAATGACTGCAAATCTGGTGAAGGTGACAGTAAGGACTATCACAGGGACCAGGTGTATATTGACAGTGCATTCATCATCTTGTTGATATATTATGATAGCTATTATTTGTCAGTGGGTATTTTTAAATACTTCATGCTGTAAGTAAGCATGAAAACTATTCCTTGATAAATGACCTTTACTGTCATCTTTAAGAATACACTGTGTTCTTTTTTAAAAGGTTTTAATAGGATTTTTGTATATTTCATACAGAGTATCTCAATTAGTCTTAATCATCTTCATACCCTCTTCCCCACTGGCACCTTCCCATACAATCTCCACTGGCATTCATACATTCTGTAATTTTTTCTAAGGCCGATTGTGTCAAGTTAGTGTACCCAGATGTTCCTAAGTACAAGTTCATATACTGAGGTATAGTCAGCACACTGCATTCATTTACATCCTTTCTGAAGTTTAGAAACCATATAGGCCCATGAAGCTTTGAGAAATATTTGTTAGATTCTAATTTGACTTGTTTTGTTTTGATTTTTTTTCTCATTATTTCCCAAGTTTTTTGTTCTGTTCTTTGAAACAGCTACCACCTTTCTGTCCAATTGCACTGTGTATTTTGTAAAACAGTGTACTAAGTCATTTAAGGTTGTGATTTTCTTTTTCAGTTAGTATCCATCTTTATGGGTAGGATGAATACAGACGTATGCATACACATATCACCTATCTATACATCCATCCATCCATCTATCATCTATCTATCTATCTATCTATCATCTATCTATCTATCTATCTATCTATCTATCTATCTATC
>NW_008360315.1:3970443-4014532 GCF_000622305.1 Nannospalax galili | reverse complement strand
ATCTATCTATCTATCTATCTATCTATCTATCATCTATCATCTATATCTACCCAAATGTGTGTTTGATACTTTACCTGAAGAACAAAGTTTTACTTTTAAAGGTTCGCGGTTTAGTTTCAATGGAAAAGCAAAGCTAAACCCTTTTTACTAAATAGCCATTTGCAGAACTTTGGCTTCAATAAAGAAGAAAGAAAGGAAATAGAGCAAAGCTGGAGAACAAGAGAGCTCTCATTTTCTTTACTTCAAATTCCCAAACACTTTGGCACAGATGAAAACGCATTCCTGCTGGTCCCATTATCTCACAGCAAATCTTCTCCCCCACAATGCGAGGGCCCAGAGGACAATCTATCCACAGTGGCAGACACAACAGCGAACCAGCTCAGGGATAATTTCAGCGTAAGGAAGAGAAAAAGTATAGATAGGCAGGACAATCACAGACAACAAAGAGACCAGCAAACCCTGAGTTTTTGTTGTTAGTGTTTGTTCCAACTTTCCCAGTTCTTTTTTTGTTTCCTTAGAGCTCCCATAGAGATGAGACATCCGCACAAAACGGTCCTTTTGTAAGCCACACAGGAACAAACAGATATGAAAACAAAGCGGCAGAAAGAAGGGAGAATTTAATTTAAACTTTGGATGATGGGATGCCAAAGAAAATTCTTTCCCTTTCTCTTGGGTGATTACTTGGAATGGCAACGATTTTGCTAAGTGTACTTTTCTTTTGATAGCTCTTAGCAAAAGGCCTTGTATTTAACATTCTATTGCAAGCTTCAGCTTCGAAAAATGAAATTTTATAGTGCAAAAGATTCTAGGTAGAGCTATATAAGCACACACAAAATGCCATTTTAATTGAATAAACTTTTACCTCAATATAAAATTATACATACTGGGCACAAAATTAATAACTTAATGTAATACACACAGATTTTTAAGAATTTCCTGTGATTCACCTATTGAGAGACAATATGATATTAATATTTCTGGTTGGTTAACCTGAGAGTAAAATGCCTTTGTGTCTAGTATATGAATTGATAATTATTTTCTGTAATACTATACTATACCAAATCTCTACTTATAGACATTTCTAGTATGATCATTATTTACAAAACATTATTTACATTGATCATGCAAATATAAGTATAAACACAAATTCAATTATATATATATACATATTCATTGCTGTGGTTTGTATATTAAATGTTAACACATAGCACATGCAACAAAGTCTTGATAATCAATTCATAAGACTGTTGGGGTTGTAGAGAGCCATATAGAGAGGAAGTGAGGTCATTGTGAGTATGTTCAAGAGGGCTTGTGACTCTAGAGCAAACGTTCTCTCTTTCTCTCTCTTTCTGTCTCTGTCTTTGTTTTGCCACCACAGAACAAAAGTATCAGGACCAAGAGACCAAGAGACCCATGGATAAAGCTGCTCAAATGGCGAGCAAAATAAATATATCTTCCTTTTAAGCCAATTCAGTTATTTTCCCACCCTGAAAGATAGTTGAATTTTTAACTATTTCCCACTGAAAAGTATCAATAATTGAAACTGTTTGTATGGGTAGATAAAGCAAATACATATATTATAGAGCAAAGTTGGCAGGTATAATACCCAATTTATTCTGTTTTATTGAAGAAAATAGATTGAATATCATTATAAGGGACATAGACATAATAACAGTTAAATAATATATTATTTCATTTAAATGTTTTCTACATTTCTTATTAACTAGATTTTTTTTAACTATATGCTGTCATCCATGGCAATAGTATAACCATAGTGAATAAAAATAAAGAAAGGTAGGGAAGCATTAACTGAAAAGGCATTTTATTCCTTCTTAATGTAAAAAGAAGGAAAGCAGTCCTCATCATATTGCTTTAGGCTGTGTAATGAGCTGAACTGTAGAACTCGATCCAATCTTTAACACAGACTTTGAATTATATGAGTTGCCCATGCATTTAATACAAGTTTTCTCTTTTATCTTCTGGTATGCATGTTTTATTTTATACAGTGTGTTATAATGTCATAAGATTCCTAGTTTTATTGCTCATGTTTCAATGTATCTACATATTTTACCACTAGTCCTTCCACCTGTACTGTGAGTTGTTATTTCTTGCTCAAAGTATCCTTTCCACATGCCTACATGTTATAAGCACCAAAGAATTAATTACAGGCAACACACACTCATGTGGGGGTAACATCACCACAGAAGCTTCCTTGTCACAGTTAGCCCTTGTTACTGACAAAGCTTGAGGAAATGCCCATTATTTTATTAGACAGACCTTCTCTTAAGGATTGACACTACCCAATACAATTATTTTGTAACCTTTGACCTTCTAATATCACCATCAACTACTATAAGTATAGAATGGAAGGTGATGTATCCTTGAAGATGTGTGCTTGCATGTCATATGCTCAGTGGATAAATCATTGACTAATTGAATACTTTTTTCTTAAATTTTGTTCATATATAATGTATTTAAATGATCTTATGAGAAAGTTGGATCCATTCTTGATATTATTAAAACTGTATTAAGGGAATGACAAAATTGTGGTTCAAAAATGAAAATGTTATTACTCAAATATAGCAAAATAATTGGATAGAAAGTCATATTGAAACCAAGATATATGGATGCTAGCTTAGAAATCATAGGTAATCTATCCTTCAATTTGAAAGCTGAGAGAGATCTAAAAACTAATACACAGTCATGGGTGAGTGGAGGGAGGTTTCCTGGGAGGTGTTGTTGAATGCAGTGATATGAAATAGGAAAGGGGAACATTAGAGTAGGAATAATTAAATGGATTGAGAAATGGGATTATGGGGGGGAATCAGTAACACTAAAGAACTCTAGAAATTTTTTTCTGTGAATAAGGTGAATAAGGTCACTGTGAATAAGGCCATAGGACTTTAGATTGACACTGTATTGAATCCATAGATTGCTTTTGATAGGGTGTTAATTGAAAGCTACCACTACAGAAAATTCTTAAATTCTACATGTATATACCATAAAAAGAGATTCAAAGGATTGACTTTATATCAAGGAACATTGCTCTTTCTAGACATCATAGGTTAATGAAAAAAACAAACAAACAAACAAACAAAAAATCGCAGGGCCAGGAATGTACTCCTTCTCTGTAACTGTTGATGAAATCCCATAGACGCTCAAGCAACACTGGCCATTGCTCTTGCTCTTGGTCACCCACTAGAACTGGATTATAAAACCCTATTGAGAAAGACACTACATACATGGACTGTAGAACCAAAAAATCAAGCTGATGCTGACTTCTGGGCCTCACCTCCACTGGCTAACTTTCATAGTCATGGAAGTTGCTATGCTTGATACCAGAACGGAAAAAAAATGCCAACTTTTCCAGACCGTAAATTCTATGACCTACAATAACCACTTGGAATATGTGATATATCCATCCACGAAATAATGGCCTTCAACATAATAATTTGGCAGATTATTCATATATTTCTCACAACTGTAAGCATGAATTATGTTTCCAAAAGAATATTCTGCATTGGATGGTAGGGAAAGTCATTTTGCATCTCTCCTTACAGCTCCCCATGAGGAAGCATAAAGGCCCTGAAATTCCATGTTATTCATGTACGTTCCCAAGGAAAATTATTGACAGTTGCTTATGATCAATTTACTTTTGTTGCTGCTATAGATGCAATGATAAATTACTTTTAACCCCAGCCTTTTTGAATATCAGATTCACTTGAGAAAAATGCAAATTTTCTGAAAAGTGAAGTATATAGTAAACAGACTTTTATGTAGCAAATGGCAAAAGTACTTTTAATTAAAGAATTGTTTTGTCAGATTAAGAAGACATAAAAGGCAAATTTGATGTTTTGTACCTTGTGAACTGTGAGAGACAAGTGAACTTTACTAATATTAATTTATTGGAGCTACTTACTTAAATATTTAGAATTTTTCTCCTTCATATGTTATTTTTCAGACATTAACTGTCATATTTTTACCTCATTATAAGACTGCCTCTTTATTCTCTGTACCACATTGAAGTAAATGTAAAAAGATCTACATTCACAGAAAATATATTATCATCAATAGACACAGTCCGATCATGCTGCTTCTATTCATCATGATACTTTCAGTATACAGTAATCAATTAATCATCAAAGAAAATTAGTTGTATCAGAATTCTGTGAGCAGAATATTATAGACCTCAGAGATGAGTTAAAGTAGAGCATGGAATAGTTCATTTATTTTCAGTAAACATTAAGAGATTAGGGCATATAGTGTGTTACCTTAATAACACAGTATTCACCAAATTCCATTAGATGAAGTGACTCAGTAGCAGTTGTTTCATTTCCTGTCTCCATAAAAAAAAGAAGAATGGAAATCACACCATGAATGAGGTTGGTAAAAGTATCTTTAGACATTACTCACCTTCAATCATGATTTTACTACACTAAGTGAATTTTAACTTTTTAAATTTTGGGGGGATGAATTTTATATACTTTTACTTTGTGTGTATGAGGTTTTATGTGTTCTTTTTTCATGTATGTCAATGCACTCATGTCATGCAATGCCCATGGAAACCTGAAGAAATCATTGGATCCCCTGGAAATATAGTTTCAGAATGTTGTTAGCAACTATGTGGGTGCTGGGGACTGAATTCTGGCCCTTCACAAGAACAACCAGTGTTTTTAAACACTGAGCCATCTCTCCAACCTTTAGTACATGAATTTTAAATCTTCCACAGTACCCATTTAGTATTAGTATTTTCTACTAATTAAAAAATATCCAAATATACATCTATATCTATCTGTAAAAATATTAATCATAGAAAAGGACAATCAATTGTGAAGGAGCTAAAGGTACATGGAAGGAGGTAGAGAGGGACTGGGAGGGATGAAATTGATGCAAATACAATATTTATGTATGAAATTCTCAAAAATAAAAGTCAGAAACCCAAAATTATACAGGTTATTGCCACAGTCCTTGATTCCTTCCCAGAACTTGAAGATAAGACCCTATTGCTGAAGACAGGGCATACTTCGAACACAGGGCTTGGAGAAATGTAGCTAGAACTGACCTAGAACCCACCTCCCTGAGGGCTAGTTCTCATAGTATTAAAGGACACTATGCAAGCTGCTAAGAGAGAACATTAATCAATGGTCCAATCCAAGTTTTAAAATGTAATAACTAAAGCAATGACTGGCACAGCAAACTATATTAGTGCAGTGATGGCACTTTTATCTTCAGGATAATAAACTGCTACCTAATTGGAATTAAAGCCCACACAATGGGAGAGTACTCATGTGTGGCATTCTAAATATAGTCAAATACATATGACTGGGAAGGTCATTGATCTTAGAGAAAATACTAAACCTGTCACACACCTTGACATGTAATTTCTTACTATACCTTTAATATCAATCCTTATATTTATAGACAAGTATGGCAATCATCACTCATCAAAGAAGCTTCTTCTTCAGCAAAAACTGCAGTTACAAAGTTCCACAACTGGTCACAGGAGTAGAATTAAGTTTATGTAATATATAACCACCCCTACTTAAGTGACAGATCTACAATGGAATCTCTACACCTAAGGGGCATGGAACATAGTGGAACAAGGTGATACTAATGTGTCTCTCAACTCACAACTATGAAGCTTCTACAATCAACAGAAAAGACTACAAATAGCCAAAGCATAGAGTATATATGTCTGCAGCACTTGTGTCACTGGACCAGAAGCCAATATTAAACTTCACTTACACAAAGCTCAGGCACCATTGTGGAAGAGGGGCCGGAAAGATTGCAAGAGTCAGGATACAAGGTATATGACCATATTTAAACAGAATGTTACACGCTGCCAACTCAGACAAAAACCCAGCATAGATCTGTGGAAATGTGCAACAGTTCCCAACCTTAGCCTAAGAACTATTGGCAGCTGATTACTGTTCAGTCAGGGGAAAGTTGATCTTCTTTAAGGGAGTGACTATTGATAGGATAAATAAATTCATCCACTTATATGACAGGATGTATTAAATCCTGTGGGAGGTGAGTTATGGGGGATGAGGATGAGGGAGGGTGTATAAAAATGATTAAGATGTTTTGTATGAAATGCACAAAAAATCATTAAAAACATAAAAATAAGTCATTAGAATCAAAATAATTTCTTTTTAAAATATTTATTGTTTGTGTGTGTGTGTGTGTGTGTGTGTGTGTGTGTGTGTGTATGCATCTGTTGCCTGCATGTAGGTAAGTGCACTTGTGTCCTGCAATGCCAACAGAGGACAGAAAAGGCTGTTGGATTCCCTAGAACTGGAGTTACAGACAGTTGTTAGCTGCCATGTGGGTGCTGGAATTCGAACCAGTACTTCTGCAAGAACATTCAGTGTTCTTAACTGCTGAGCTATCTCTCCAGCCCCAGAAATAAAAATGATGTCTTAAAAGTATGTAATATTGTTACTTTCCCTTCTTATCCTACTCTCCCCTATGTAACACAGTCCAATAAAGAAAAATCATATAATTATACTAAATGAGCAAAGAGAAAATAGCAAGTTCTGCTAAAATAAGCTGTCTAGGCACCCATAAAGAACTTAGTTCCTGAACAGAAGCCAAATCGACTGAAAATTACTCATTCTACAGCATGTTATTTGCCTAAATAAAGTAGAAACACTCTATTCCATAGGTAACCGCTATTTATTAATTCAGTTTTTAAAATTATGTAGAAACAAAAAAATTGGTTAATATTTTCAGATGTCATGTAAAATGAAAAAGAACATGGACTATTACATATTTTGGTATATCTTAAGATGAAATAGTTGGGTGGTATTTAAAAAATAAAGATAATATATGTGCTAATATATTTATTCTAAACAGTATACACTTACATTAGAAATATTTCATGTATATTAGTATTTTATGCATTACTTTAGATAATATTTAAGTTAAGAGCTTCATATGTTATTATAAGTGCACAGGAAAGACCTCCTAAGAGACAAAATGAATAGGAAATCTTTAGAGATTTACAGATGCACAAAGGCTAGATTGTTAATTTCAGAAAAAATATGTCTTTGAAGAATACATTAATTATAAAAACCATGTGATAAGAGTTGGAAAAAGCAAAATAGTCACTAGTAGCTACAAATTAAACCTCAAACTCTCTTTTGCCAAAATATGTCTATAATATTAAGGCACAAATCTATGTGGAAATTATCCTAAGAAGAAGGAGCTTCATGTAGTAAATATTCATTTTATAAGAGAAACTATACACACATACATTGAGAGATAGATAAAAAGATAAGACATACACATATATACACATACATACATATACATACACATACAGCCCTTCATTGTGAGTTCTATGTCTGCTGATTCAATCAACCAATCACAGACCAAAAATATTCATAAACTAAATTTGAGAAGGTTTCTAAGGGATAAACTTTGAATATTCCAAATGCTGAGCACTGGACTGAATTCACATGAATCAAGAACTATGCAGAAATGTTGTACTGTCTCACCCACTGCACAGATATTGAGACTCACTTTAGCATTTGTTATTTTCTCATTTTCATGTCCTTTCTTAGCTCATTCCTACAGGACTTAGTCAGTCCTATAGTGGTTGCATTTGTACTACTCAAGACATTGTTTTTTTCTCATCACTTCCAAATTAATACAGCATAACAGCTGCTTATGTAGCATTGGCATTCAATGTCAACAGCAATCTAAAGATGATGATGATGATGATGATGGTGATGATGATGGTGATGATGATGTGTGGATGTGTATGATATATGTTTATGTGTGTGCGCATTCATGTGCTGTTGTTTGTTACTGTGTATTTCAGGCAAGCTGACCTGCAAGTGCCTGGAGATTCTCCATTCCCGCAGTCCATCTTGGTGGAGGAGTATTTTGATTATAGGAATGCACTTGCTTTATGTGTGTTTGGGAATTGGAACTCAAATCCTCATCTTATGTGTCAAGTCTTTTAACCACTTAGCCATGTTTTTAACACTACAGATAGTATGACCTATAAGGAGGATGTGTATAGACTATATGCATATATTATGCCATTTTATACAGGGAACTTGAGCTGGATAGATAGATAAAGGATAGATAGATGGATGGATAGATTATAGATAGATGATAGATAGATAGATGATAGATAGATGACAGACAGATAGATGATAGAGAGATAGACAGGTGGATAGATAGATAAAGGATAGATGAAGATAGATGGATGATAGATAGATGCTGGATAGATAGATGCTAGATAGATAGATAGATAGATAGATATGATAGTAGATTAGATAGATAGATAGATAGATAGATGATAGATAGATAGATAGATAGATAGATGATAGATAGATAGATAGATAGATAGATAGATAGATAGATAGATAGATGATTATTGCTGGATAAAGAAGACCTGCTCTTCCTTCCTAAAGCAAGAGACTCTAGATAGGCTGACTAGACCTCAGTAGATCAATTTACACCAAGGGACATCTCAGACTCCAACTTGCCTTAAGAGAAATGAAAAAATGTATGAATTCCAGTTGGGGAGGGACTATGGACGGGTGTCAGTGGGAAAGAGGTATGAAGATGATTAAGATTGATTGAGATGTTATGTATGAAATACACAAAAGTTCAATAAAATAATAGTAAATAAAATTTTTTAAGGTGTGAGAAAACACAAATATATAGGTCTCTACATAAATATACATGCATATGTATATATATATATGTATATAAACAGAGGCAGACAGAGAGACATGAGAAGCAGCCTATAGTTTATTCTATTAAAAATGATATTTTAAGATTATATGAAACAGAATTCTGTGATATTGGCATTTTGAATAGAAAGCATTTCATTTGGGAAAGTTAATGAATGTCCATTATATTTAATTCCTTATCAAAAGTATTTTAAGATAGGCTAGACAGGAAGATTTATCCATTAGATGTAAATTCATCTATCTGCAGATATCATGTATTACAATGTGTTCATGAATGGAATAGCTATGTAACAGAGACAAGGAATGCTCACGAAGTCAAACTGTAGTGAATTTAATGTAAATATAAGTGGTGAATGTTAGAAATATTCTTGATGTCCTTATTTTCTATTTGGTGCATGAATTCCTTGGATTTTGAAGGCAATATGTTATCAGTTTATATCTGACATTCTTGAAAGAATTGTCCTTGGCTAGAAAGGACCCACAGTACTAGAGACACTTGAGAGGTTATAATTTTGATCAATAGAGTAGTTGTTGTTTGATAAACACAAATCTCAAACCCCGTGACTCAGTGTGTTGAAGGTTCTTTGTAATTGGCTGAACTTGGGGCCTGTTGTCCATTTCCATAGCTCTATGCTGTTTTTTTTTTCCTGCTTGAGTTTTCATGGGTCTTGTGCAAGCTGACACCATTGCTGTAGGTTCATATGAGCAAAGCCCAGGAAACTGTAAGATTCTATTTCGTATGGTTGTGCGCTTTCTCCCCTGGCTCTTACAGTCTTTCTGTGCCCTCTTCTGCAGTGGTTCCTGAGCCCTGGTTGGGTGAAGTTTTTAAATGAACTTTTACAGTGCTATCACCACCACTCAAGTGAGGTCAGTGCTATAACTGAAACTGCATTGTTGCATAGCATTTTGTCCATCTCAATCTGGATTTTGCTCAAACAGTTCTTTTTTAGAAGAAGCATTTCATTACAGCTTTAACATACTCAATAACAGAGTCCAGAGCAAAGATACATCTCTTTCAAAAGTGGCTATAAATTTTTTAGGTTCGCTGTTGAATCAATACAGTTATACAATATTGAACAAACAGTACTTTGTCATTTCTCCCCAAAGTAAATTTCTGTCCCTTTCTCCAGTAAATCACATGCCTTTGAATTTTTGTCACATGCTTTATTTCTAGATCAGTCTTCATAAAGTGCTGATGAAATGTTTGTATATTTTATGTTTTTCTTTGTCTTATGTAACAGAATCAATAGATAAAGAAATAACAAATGAAGTTGACTTTGGCTGAATGAAGCTATTCATGAGCAATGGCTTATTCTCAGAGGTTATAGATAATAAATCAATTCTATATTTACTGCAAAGGGCCAATGTTAGCAATAATATAAAATGTATAGAAGGTGGTTATGGATATGACTATCTTATAATATTGCAGAGGAGGGGAACAATGTGGAAACCAAGAAGCATGAGACCAGATGAACAGTAACAGGACTTATTTTAACTCAGTTATAAACTTCATAAGTGAAAATAATGTTCCTGAAAGAAATACTGTGACTTAGAAAGCAATTTTTCTACTTTAGTGTAAATTATTGCCTGCTTCTCTTTTAACTTTCATATTTTAAACTGCAATGTGATTGAACCGTTTCACCCAAAATAACAGGAGACAATAATCATTTATGGCTGAACCAGTGATATTGAGATTTTAATTCTCTCAGTTTTATACCAGCCTTTTCTGTGAAAAGATGAGCTTAATATGCCATTTAACAGATTACATTGGAAACATGTGAATGCCAACATATGGCCTCCTTGGTAGGGTATTTAGCTCTATTGTCTTGCTGGTTTGAAAGTTACTGGAATCGAGCCAACTCTAACTTTGGCCTTCACTCCACAGGATTGTGTGAACTCTAAATGGAAACTGGAATAACCTTTTTTCCAAATAATTATTTTAGGTATAACATTCAATTCTTCATGTCTGTAGCTATTAGGTTCCTTGGAGTTTGTGTGACAAAAGTAAATACTTCCCAAGACCTGCATAAATATACATGTATATTAATCAAATAATCATTACTACATATAAAGTCTAATATATTAATTAAAATTATAATGGAAATTCATTTTTTACTTCCACTAAAGTTGCATATAGAAAGTTGAATATGTATTCTGTACTTAAAAAATTAATGTAAATAAAGAGACTATTGATGGGAATAAATAAGATAATTCCATTAGACTTTTGAAATTAAAAAAATCTTTTTTGTAATTAAAGGAACTTTGGAAATTAAAAAATTACTCTAAATATTATTGCTATCTAGAACATGGCTTTGTATTTTATAGCAATTTATTTTGCATTCACGATGAAAAGTTAAGCACTATTTCTCAAGCCATATTTCTTCTCATATTATACTGTTCATTTGGTTTCTCATTCACCTACTCAATACATATTTACTAAATACTAGTGAAAAATCTGATATGATCAGGCAAACTTTTATGGGCCGCAAATGTGTCAGAGATCATTGAAGAAAGAAATCTGTATCCTTCTGGGCTTTGTTTTTTTTCTGAAGAGACGCCAAAATATTATCAGTAATTTAAATATTGGTATTACTTATAGAGTTGTGAAAAACAAAAGAGTGAAGCCTATAACTGGTGTCATGGGAAGCAAAGAGTATGTATGGTCAACCAAGAACTCTGGCAACTGAGCAAAGAGCTAAAAAATACAAAAGAATGGCATCAGATAACATTAAGAGGAAAAAGTATTAAAATGCAAAGTGTCTCATAACTTCACAGGAAGTCAAGAAATCTAACAATGGTGGAACAGGGCTACTGAGAATGGTGGAAGGCAACAGTGAAAGTCAGGACTGCGTAGAAGCATGCAGAGAACACATCACATGCCCTTTGTATATTTGAGTGTACACATGGACTTTCATGACTTTGTTATTGCATGACTTGAAGCATGAAGAAACTTAAAGTTACAGTTACCTGGGTCATTTTAGCTGCTGAGATAAAGACGAAACAGACCAATGGCAGAAAGAAAGAGAAGAGGCATGAAGCTCTTACACTGATCTTTTTAGCCAGGAATGATGTATTAGGAAAGAGATATGCACTGGAGGAGGTAAAAAGCAATGAAATCTAGAGAGATCTTGAAGCAGGAGAAAGAAAAGAAAGCTGAGCATTATTGGTTATATATGAGGGACCAGTCAAATGATTCTATTATTTACTGAGCATGGAAAACTGTAAGCATAACAAGGTTGTCAGTCAAATAACAGAAGCTCATTTTAGTATGTTAGTTTTACAAAATATTAGACTCAGCAATGCTCATTAAACATGTTAAGAGGCTATCTGAGTTGATAGCCGATGCACTGAACTGATGATTAGAGTACTACCTAGGAGATTAGAGGCTACTGACTACTTGGAGTGTGGATGATATCATTGGCAAAGACATCATATTTAGGGATGATAGCTGAGAAATGAGTCCTGGAAACTCAGAGAGGAATTGGAGAAGGCTACAACAAGCAAGGTAAAGACAGAGAAGGTACGGAGGAGAAAACAGGAAGCCACGTGAGAATGCCACTGAGGAAACAAAGAAGAGAAGTTTTAGAGCCTGTCTCCGACACAAAATTCTCATTCTTTTATAGACAAACCAGATTCTGTCTATACACCAGTGTGTGTGTGTGTGTGTGTGTGTGTGTGTGTGTGTATACTCTGTACTGGAGAGCAACATCCCATCAGCCCATGTGTGCTATGCACACACTCCACCATGGAACTATAGTAAGAGCTGTGGTCTTTAATTTTGATTCCATTTTTTAGACTGGTTGCTGCTGGGTGAGGGGGAGTATGATTTACATACGACCGCTGGATAGGCTGACTAGATTCCAGTGGACATATTTACACTGAAGGACATTTGCATACAAATACCTGAATGAATAGGACTCAGCATGGTTGGCAGAGTGCATAGGGTTTGGTGGGGGAATAGGGGGAGGCATAAGTGGGGGAGGGGGGTCTGGATGTGAGTGGGAAATGTATGAAATTTACAAAGCTCAATAAACTAAAAAACAAACAAAATGACCTTATCATTTAGTTTTAAGTCATTTCTAAATCTCACCATTTTCTTTGAATCACACTATTCACAATGATACTTTTCACTTTCCAGATTATTTTTCTGTATTACTTTCAAACCAAATTACCTAAAAGTTCAAATGACATAGCTAATATTTAAGATTAATATTTAACCAGATGCTTAGGTCATTATCCATATAGTATCCAATAGGTCATGCATCTATTTTACTTGACCAGTCTTATGTTTTAATTACTTTATTAATTTTTTGAAGATAACTTCCATGAAACTATTCTCTGAATGTTATTGAGATTTGCTTAGTGGTCGACTTCTTGATTAATTTTTGTAAATGTTCCAATTACTCTTAAGAACATATTTCTTCCTTTATATATGCTTGTTAGATCTAACTTAGAAATTATTTTCAGATCTTCTGTAATAAATGTTTCTGTCTTATGTCCTCTCAATAACGGAGAAAGTGGAGTGAAATATCAGGTAGCTCATTACAGAAATACACTTTTCAATACATTTGTCTCCTATGGGAGGAGGGTTTACTAATTTTTATCCCATATATTATTTGGAATTTATAGGTCTAAGTTATTAAAATTTTGGTTCCCTTAATGGTTGTACAATTAGTGATATTTTCTATGCTTAATTTTTATATTTTTATATAGAGTTATGTAGCAAAAGACTATGCATTTGTGCAAAGATATGCATTTAAATATACAATGAAAATAAGAAATCAGTAATAACTGCATGAAATATCTAAAGATGAATCCATTAAAATAGGGGGCAAAAATAACATAGGGAAAAAATCACAACTAAAACTATTTTAAACACATTAAGTTTGAAGAAAATATAAGGGCCATGGTTGTTCAGGAATGCTGTAATTAAGATGAAGTAGAAAATGGTTGGAAAATACTGAAGGAATTATACAATTATAATGATACTCTTGTTACATTGACTGTTGAGGTGCTTGTTGAGTTTAGTAAGTGGTGATGTGTTAATGGAGAACACAGTGGACAAATACAGCTCAGCACAACACTAGTGTTTCAAAAGTAGACATAAACAAATAACTGCTGCTCCAGAAATATCTTTGGGTCATTCATGCATGCATATTTTATTTTTGTGTTTATGTGACTAATGTGCATATATTTGTGTATGTGTGTGTGAGTTTGGATGCTTGTGCCATAGAACATATAGGGAGGTTAGAAGAGAGATATGGGTGTCATTTTTCACCTTCTGCTTTGTTTGAGGCAGGGCCTATTTGCTATTCCAACAACAGTTGGCCTGAAACTTGTCCAGATTCTTATGTATATGTCTCTGATATCTTGAGATGTGGTGGGGTTATAGATTATTGCAGTATATGTTCAACTTGTGCATAAGGTATTAAGATACAAATTCAGGTCCTCTTGCAATCATGGTAATCATTTTACACACTGGAACATCTTCCCAGTCCACAATTTTTTAGTATTAATAACACAAAAGACAACAAAGATAGTCTCTTTACTGACATTCTACTTGACTCTTCCAGATTCTCTGCAGTTGCTCAGTGTTTATGGAAGTAAAAGGATCAGATGTACAAAAGGCCTGAAACACATTCCAGACTTACTACATCCAAACTGACAGCCAAAAAGCTTTATTTGGGTTATTAACTCATAGTTGCTTCAACATATAAATAAGAATAAAGAGAAATACTGACATAAGAAGGTAGCTGGCTAGTCACATAACATTTTTGCCACGACTGCACCAGTGGGCATATTTTGCCAGTTCAGTCATCATGGAGCTCACAGCCTTCACAGCTGTGAAGGTTGGTGATTATCTTTCTCTGTCAGTGACATGGATAGTACCTTCTGTCCTATGAAGAAAAAACAACAGAGGTGAATGTCAAGGTAAGTACCAGCTTGATTTCTCCTTATTTGTTTTGAGACCCAGGTATGCTGTGTCTTTAGCAATATGGTCGTATGTCAAGTACTGATGGGTAACCAGTAGCAATGTCAATAGCCAGTATTATTTGAGTATCTGTGGAATCTGTATGATTAAGAAATCCAAAAAAGGTAGTCCATCCCTGCAATTGGGCTTCTCCTAGTCTAGACTGTGATACCTTTTATAGGTCCACTGAACCCCTGTTATATGGTAACTACATAGATATATATCTTCATATATTGTATAGGTATATACTGGAAGAAACTTCTAGAATAGGTTGCCATGTCACACTTTCAAAAGTCCTTTAGTGTTGCTATCCCTCCCTGTACTGTCTTCTGCCCAACCAGCTCATTTCCCACCCCACAAAATCCATTTTATCCTATTATTCCATTTTCCTCATTTATATCATTGCATTCTATCTCCTATCCGAGGAACCATCCTCATGGCACCTTAGTTTCCTATCCTCTATGGATGTTCCAACTGAAATTGATCCATCTAAAAATTCAAAGCTAGAAACCACTTCTGCATCTGGGTACCTCCCTTAAGGTGATTGTTATAGTCTATTTACCTGTGAATTTCATAATATTGTTTTTCTTAATGACTGAAAAATATTCCATTGTATAAATATATGATACGTTCATTATCCATTAACTAGTTGATGGACATTTAGGTTGTTTCCATTTCCTGTTTATTTTTAATACAGCAGGAATGAACATGGAATAAACAGGTATCTCTGTAGTAGGGTATGGAGTCCTTTGGGTATATGTCTAAGATGATAGTTCTAGATCATGTGGTAAATCTATTTCTAGCTTTTGGAGGAAACTCCACATTGATTTTCATAATGGCTGCATCAGTTTTCACTGCCACATGAAGTGATTAAGTGTTCTACTTTCGCCACATTCTTACCAGAATTTATCCTTTTAAATTAAAAAAAAATGTAGTTTTACACAACTGTTCTTAATCGAATTTAGGCCCTTTCCCTCATTCATGCTCCCTATCTCCCCACCGGACCTTATGTGTTCTGCCATACACATTAAGTCCTATTCAGTCAAGCACTTGTACCAGATGAACTTCAGTATAAATTCATCCACTGGAGTCTACTCTGCCCATGCAGAGATCATATATAAAGCATACTCTCCCTCATCTAGTATCAGTCAGTCTCCAATAGTTCAGCAGTTCTGGATTTAAGGCTATATTCCCAAGATTGATTCTCTATCTGACACTGGTATCAGGTCCCAGCATCAGTTACTAGGAAAGTCATGGGCCATACATAAAACCTATTACAATTATTCAACTCCATAGACATAATATTCAACTGAATCTTAATGACTTACTGTCATACCCACAGATTATCAGTACAGCTCTCAGCTTTCACAAGAGCAGTGTTGTTTTGCCACAGACAATGATTAACAAAGACACCCCAAAATTGTCATAATGCAGAGAAGATACTGCAGAGTGCTCAGCCCTAAATGGGACACCTATATCATACCATTTTCCCTGAGCCCCATGGATGATTTCAGAAATGGGGACAGAGAGATTATGAGAGCCAGAGGTAATAGATGAAACTATATATTCTAAAACATTTAGATTAATTTATAGGTGTATGTCTATATATAATGTAAATGATGTAGATTGATATATTTTTTATATATTGTTTCATCTATCACCTCTGGCTATATATATACTGTATCATCTATAAACTGTTTTCTCTGGACACCATAGTACAGTTGCATATGTGAACTCACAGTGTTTGTGACAGTATGCCCAAGCTCTGTGCATAGCAAAGTGAGACAGGCGCCAGCATGGATGGAGGATATGGACAGAAAACACCAACCCTAGTGAGGATCTATTAGAAATTGATAGATTCTGAAAAGCAGAAGAGACAGTTTTCCTTAATGGTGTCACATCGGGTAGGTTTAACAGACTCCAAGGGATAGACCCAAACCCAAGATTATATGGTGACACAGATTAGACTAGATAGATGCCTTTTTAAAAATGACAAACAATGAGAGAGAATATGAAGTGCAGGGCAGTAGTAACGTGGGGTGGATAATACAGAGGTGGCCTATATGTGATCAGAATACATTGTCTGAAATTACTGAATCAATCAAAATATATTTAAAATATTTAGATTAATTGAAAACCATTTATGCTGTTAAACTTCATTTAGTGATGTAGCATTACAGGCACAATTATATGTTTCATATAATGTAAATAAGTAACATATTTACAACAAATATTATAGTGTGTACAATGGAACTCCGAGAATAAAAAGCCTCTAGAATCATAAATGTTCTTTGTTTCATTGTTGTTAACTAGCTACACTAAAGTAGATGAAAATAATAATGCTACTTCATTTTAGTGTGTTAGTGTTTTCAAAAGTTAAACAATATTCATCTATATGCTGTTATGTGATGTAAATATATTAAATACAGAAACATTTCCAAAATTAAAAATAGAAAACTTCAATTCTTCATATTTCAAGGGATGCTTCCTTAATTTTTCATGATTATAGGATATTCCACAATATTTAAGTATCTTAAGAAGTATACAACATTCCTAATTTTTTGGCATCACAGTGGTAATTAAAATATGTATAGATTATTGACTATATTTCTCATCTAGATATCAAGTGTTTCTGTCTCCTTTGTGTCTCAGAGGAACCTGGCAGAGTGTCCTAATAGAGCATTTTATATGAAAATGACTCTGAATGATTCCCAGGGTTAAGTAAGATGACACACTTTCTATTTGGTATGTTCCCCAGAAGTCCTCTATTTTAGACTGTGGCTATAATTTTGAAGGATATGTGAAAATCTGAGTACATAGCAGGTACCAATTTGGGGAGAACACATGAAGAGGATAGGCATGAACAGAAAGGTTGAAGAGATTCAGTTATTCCGTCTGCCAGGATTTTTTTAACCTTCACACATATACATATATTAGCCTTTAGATGGTTCCACTGCTGGTGTATAATTGAAAATAACCCCAGAAGATATCCTGCATGAGAAATGTTAACTTGAACCTAGTCAGTCTTTGAAATGAGAAAATGGTTGATAGTGATTTGTTCTAGAAGAGGTCATAGGGAAGGACTTCTAGAGTGTCAATAACAATACGTGCATATTTTGATACTCCCAACTATTTCTTCACATGAGAAGTGCTTGTTTTCTTCTCTTCAAATCACAGGTACAGATTCACACAGTAGTAGAATTTAATAATGTCTGTTTACAAACATCACTGACAATCTTGAATTTCCTTATTATTTCAATGTGGTTCATTAAAATTATTCCTCATTGTTCAAATTTCAGTATCTTCGATTACCACTGAGCTGAGAATTTTTCCACATTGTTTTTAACACACAACACACACATACACACAAATAAATATAAATAAATAAAATTTTAAAATTGTGTGTGTGTGTGTGTGTACAACAGATCCCCAAATCCCACTTGACAACTTTCAGGAGTCAGTTCCTGCCTTCAGTCCTTCTTGCAGCAGGGTCTGTCTTATTGTTTCTACTGCTGTGTTCTCCAGCTAGCTGGCCAGGAGCTTCTGAATGATTCTCCTATGTCCGTCTCCCATCTTGCCAGAGGAGTAGGAGTACAGATGTAAGCCACTATATCCTGCTTTTTCTTTGTTTTAGCTTTAAAAAATTTATATTGGGGGCTGGAGAGATGGCTCAGCGGTTAAGAACACTGGTTGTTCTTGCAGAAGACCTGGATACGAATCCCAGCACCCACATAGCAGCTAACAACTGTCTGTAGCTCCAGTTCTAGGGGATCCGACGGCCTCTTCTGTCCTCCATGGGCATTGCATTTTTTTTTAAAGACTTCTTTTTACTCAGCATAAATGTTTTCATTTTAGAATAATGTTTTATTACAAAAAATCTGCTGTTAAAATCACACTCAATACTTACAATGGTTGGTTTTTGTTATAGGAATGTCCAGTTATATCCATAGACACAATGGAAGTCGCTAATAAAAAATGCAGACCTGGCTTATTGAAAGCTATAGAAGTGGTTTACTGTTATTGAAAATCAAACAGAAAAGAATGGTCTGCTAATATTTTTGTTTAAGAGAAATACTTTGTAAACAAAAATAGAAACTCAGAATGTACAAGACAGAATTACAACAGTAAAGGACAGAACAGGCTTAAGTAAAGATTAAATTTAATTTTTCAGAAATAGGTCAAAGTGACATATTTAAACAAAAAATAAAAAATAAGGAGCCATTTTGAATGTAGAACAAGCACTGGTCTCTCTAAATCTACAAAACTAGTATAAAATAAAGATAGGCAAGGAAATTAACAAATGCATTTATTGTAAGATAATTACCTTCTAGAGTGGTCAAAATGTAAAAGTACCAGTGGCATATATTTTTTCACATTTTTATACATAAAATTTGTACATGCTTAACAGAAATGAAAGTTAGAAATTATTACAAATATTTCAGCATCATTAAAAATGAAGAATTGTAAAATCAAATGGCTCTTCCACTGTAGGAACAAGTCTGTATCTATCATTTCACTGTTAATTACTTTTTTCAACATGCAACTGATAAAAATTTGTTTTTAATTTAAAACAATGAAAAAATGCCAACACACAATTTGGGGATGATCCAGATAGAGCCTATCACACACAGATCCTAAAAACAAGAAAGAAATGTAGACCAGTGGCTTCACAACAAAGGATCATGTCGGTACTATCAGGTCCTAAAAATTGTGAAGGCTTTGGCATTGGGCTTCAAATGAGTTAAAAACCTTTCTAAAAATATAGAATAAGGAATCAGAAGATGCTCCTACACAAACATGACTCTCATATTCTCGAACATATATAAAACTGAATGGCAAGATTGATTCTGTGTGTCTATAAGAATTGCTGCTCTTGTCAGGATAACAGAGATACTTGACACTAGTATCTTAATGCTAAATTGAAAAACTACCCTGTTGCTTTAATTTTGTGATAATGAACTCTGAAGAATGCCATTTTCCCATAGTAAACAGATGGCACAATGTATCACAAAGAGGTTTTGTTTTTGAAAATATCCAAAATAAATATTAAATAATGTCATTGCAATGCACAGTCATACTGCTGTGGACGCACAGGTATATGAAAACAGAGCAATTGAGTACTTACAAAAGATTTTCCTGGCCAACTTTCATTCTGAGGGCATGAAAACCAAATCAATTCTGCTTAAGATCAACTAAATGATACTATAATTGAAGCAATCTTTACACAAGAGCTTCTGTTGTGACAAGGGGAAATGGAGCCATTTGTATTTTGTTAGAAAATGCCTCAAAGGCAAAGAGATCTCTGTCATTGTAGACTTGAAATAAACTATAATTTGGGGAGCAGCAGCCATCATACAGGATATGTAACAGGTTACTGCATGGCTGCCTCACTGAACAACTTATAAAACAGAGGAAGGTAAGACCTTCATGTTTAGAATATCTGAAGAGGTGATTGTTAGCCCAGGAGGTAAAGTTGAAAGGAATAGAGCACTGAGAATATCCACATTTTTACTAATCATTTTCTCTTAACACACACACACACACACACACACACACACACACAAGTTTAGGACTAGGATATCAGATTATTGGCTACGTTGCTTGGCAGTTGAGAAAGTTAAGGCGTGGAGTCAGGGTAAGAAGTCAAATACAACAGGAAATGGAAACTCAGTTTTACAGGGTCTGTATTTATTGCTATTTTTCTAACAATGGAATATCTTCCCTTTTCTTTTTAGGTCATAGAAATTCAGCTGAAATTGTGACAGTGGAATTGGAATTCAGAACTTTCAAGAAGACATAACTGTGACCAATATCCAAACAAAAACTTATTGGAGAAGTAACTAGACACTGTGGTCAGGGTTGTTGTCAAGTGATTTGGTATTAAATTGCTCTAGTCAGAAGAGGGAAGAAAACAGTAGGAACTTTCTGCTGGGAGATCAACAAGAAAGTGGAGCTTACGGAAATTTCATATTTCATTGACTTTTTTAGAGAGAGAGAGAGAGAGAGAGAGAGAGAGAGAGAGAGAGAGAGATTAGGTTTGAAGAGAGTCTGCATAACACTCTAGTACTGAATGAAACTTCCAAGATAAAGATTTAGACAATTTGCAGATCAAATTGTATTCAAGTCATATGTCATATCAATTATTCTTTTGGTCTTGTCTATATTTTACTTTACAGAAAATATTTCTGGAATAAGAAACAGATGTGCATACAGATTCAGACAGAAATATTCAGTATAAAACAAAAAAATGTGCTTCTATTATTTTATAACAAGTAACCTCATCATTTGGTGATTTAAAGCAATGCACCTTTTACCATTGGCAATGTTTTTGTTCATCAATAATTAGGGATTTATTGAGCATTGTTTTGGAATCTCTAGCTAAGAGTTTTTCAGGTGATTTCAGCAAAGTTTTGATGAAGCTTCGTGTGTGTGGGTTGCAGTGTTGCAGTGGAAATGACCGTTTCTCTTCCTGAGCATGAGCTGGCCTACAGCGATGCAAGAAAGACTCTTAAGACAGATGAAGAACATTCTCACTCTCACATGAATAAGAGCATTTCCAAAGCATTTCTTAAGTGTAAGAAAGCGGAAACCGTTCATGTAAGGGGTTGTTCCTTGGGAAGTCCTCACTTCCTTTGAAAGACAAGTGAGCGCATTCTAGTTCTTCACCTTCATTTTCCTCTTCTTTGGTTCTGGGCAGGTCCCCTGTGTTGTGTTGCTTGTCTGAACAGTGCTACTACTTTGAAAATATAGATTTTCCATGTGAGCCCTTTTGAATTATCTGGGGATATGCTAACTTGGGTTATATGGGAAGATTTACATGTCAATGAATGGCTTCAAAATAAGAGACCAAGTGACCCATAGGAGGGTTCTAATAAATTTCTTAATCTAAACTCAACTTCTATGTAGTGTCAAGCCTGCTGCATTTAATGAAAACAAGTGATTCATTAACATCCTTCCACTTTTCACAGAAGAGACAGCATAATCTCTTAAAGAGAAATGTATTGTGAATTTGCAAAGTTTTGAACATTCCATTTTGTCAGCAGCCAAATACAAATGAAAAGAAAAGCAGACCTAAATGGAATATGCCTTTAAAAATAATTAGGAAGAGTTTTTAAAGGGCCAGTGTATTTATCTTGAAGGTATTTATTAAAACATATAGAATTTCACCATAAAAGATGTTTGAAGAAGAAAATAATAGGGCAAAAGAAATGGATGAGCAGTTAAGACCTCTTGGTCTTACAGAGGACCAGGTTTAGTTTTAAGTACCCACATGACAGGAAACTACCATATGTAACTCCAGTTCCAGGGGGGACCTGATGTCCTATTCTGACCTCTTCCATTGCATATGCATGCTGCATTACATACATGCAGGAAAAACACCTCAAACAAAAAAATAAAAATAAATAAATCCAAAGAATTTTAAAGAACAAAATAATAGAAAATTTGAAATAGAAAATTGTAATGATAAGTGTTAAAGTGCACTTTAATAGCCTAAGTTCAGAAGATGAATGACATTAACCAAAGCATGGATAAGGCCTATGAAAGAAAGAAAGAAAGCCATAAAATTTTTAACAAGAGATCCAATGTCATTGTAATTGAATAATAGAAAGAAGTGAGAGAAAGTGGGACAGAAACAACACTCACACTGTTTTTTTTTTTTTTTTTTTTTTTTTTTTTTTTTTTTTTTTTCCAGTTGCACTGACTAAAGCATCTTACAAGGGAAAGTGTTTGTTTGGCCTCAGAGGTCCAGGTCCCAGTCTATCGTCCCAAGGAAGTCACAGCTGACAGGAATTTGAAGTAACTGCTCGCATTACATCTACAGTCAAGAAGTAGAGAGGAACAAGTTAATACATTCATACTTGTGCTCAGCTCACGTTCCGCACTCTGATACAGAGTTCCCACATCCCTCCTTACAGAATGGCAACTGAAACAGGCAACAGAAAAGGTACACCCACACGGAAGTCTCACTTCCTCAACACTTCTCACTTATGTATTCTGTGTATATGTGTGTGTGGAGGGGTGTATGCCAATGCATACATGTGGTAATCAAAGGACAACTTCTGAGAGTCAGTTCTCTTTCACTATGTTTTCTTTAGTGATTGAACTCAGATTTCCAGGCTTGGTAATGATGAGCTTTACTCAAAGAGCAATCTTTCTTGGCAGGAATAAGACTTTTACAAAAATATGTGTTTGGAAAATATAAATTCCAGATCAAAACAATAGTAATGTAGAAGGAAATTACTTTAACTTGATGTAAATTGTCCACAAAAATCTGGAGTTAACTTTGTAACAGGTTTTGAAATACTGGGAGTCATTTTCACTGTTTCTATTAAGCATCCTATGAAGTCCCTCATAAGGACAATGAAGTGTGTGTGTGTGTGTGTGTGTGTGTGTGTGTGTGTGCATGCTGTATGTTGTTCCAGTTGTCTATGTCTCTGTTTATGTGCTAGCTTCATGCTGTTTTGGTTACTCTATCTTTGAAGTATATTTTTATATCAGACATTATCCCTTTAGCTTTTTCCTTTGAATTGGGTTCTTGATTGCTTTGATTATTTGAGGGCTTTTTTGGTTCCATATAATTTTTTTTATAGTTATATATTTTTCAAGTAACACAAGAATATTCACTTTTGTTCATTTACCCAAATAAATCAAAATGTACTTCACACAAGCATGTATAGTAGCTTCTCAATATAATGTGTAAAAACTATAAATATCTTTGATGTCTTCAGTAAGAGAAGTTATACCATTTTATTAGAATAATACTCCAGTTAAAAAATGAAATACTTTAAAGTAGCTCTAACAAAGGAGGCCCAAGGCCCTTAAGCCGTAGTTATCAGTTGCCAAAAAATGCACACAGTGTGATTCCATGAGAAACATTAAGAAGGACAAAGGGAGCTTTAGTGACTGAAAATGGACCAGCAGTTGTCTGGGAAAGGTGGGAAAATCCAGAAAATAAATTTCAGTTTAAGATAAAGATATGTTGATTTTCTCATATCTATATAGAAACGTACATTTTATTGACTGTAATAATATGGTTTATTTAAATGAATGTTATTATTCAATAAAGTTAGATTTTAATGTATATAAATATATTTACCTCAAAGTACACATATGCATAAATTCATGAGTAAAAAGTAAGTAAAACAATTTTAAAAAACTTGAAAAGTAAAAGCCAAAGAAATATAGTTTCACTTCCAATTTACTTAAAATCGCTGTTTTGCTAGGAACATTTACTTAACACACTGCTGTTTTTTATCTTTCAATTCCCAATTGATATGAATGCAAGAATAAAAAAATAAAAAGAAACAAGTCTAAGATTTCTATCATTTTAAGCCAATAATGGCAAAATACCACCTGGGAAAAAGCATGTCATTGTAATAAATATTATTAGAGATAACAGCCTGAAGGGAATACATGATGTGTAGTTCAGATAGCACCCGTCTGGATTGTTTGTGCTTGGAGCCTTTCAACCGCAAAGAACTGTTCATTTTCCAAGGAGACCTACAAATCAAGATGGATTGACAGCTCTCTTTTTGAAAGTGGCAAGTGTTCAAAGGTACTCCTGTGAGGGCCCAGTAAACAAATACTATCATCAGACCATGATTCAATTGAACTTTTGTCCTGTTATGCAGAGATAAGTGTGCAAGCAAACATAAACCCAACTAATTCGCAGAAATTTCTTTTAATGTAATTCCCTCTTCGTAATTTGATAATAATAACCCATGATACATGCCTAATGTCAATCAATAAAAAAAAATCAACAAAAACTGTTGTCTTGAAAATCACTCCCTTATTAAATTAATAGCAAATATTTTGATATTGGATATTGTTTAAAATCTATCTTATGACCTAAGCAATTGCCTCCACTTGACAATGAGAGACATGAACTATATTCTATAAATAAAATTCAATCTCTGAATCAGATGGGAAACTTAGACAATATATATCAAAAAATTTTATAAAATTTTCACTGTACATGTCCAACACCACAAAAGTCTTTAGGGAAGGAGGGATTTCCTAAAACATAAACAATGAGAGTAGCTTTAATTATGAATGGCAGCAGGGAAGAATCATTGTGTAAGCTTTCTGATTTCTATTATATACTCTTCTTTTTCTACAAGTCAAAGTTGCTACAGTAAAGACAGAATGGGAGGGAAATCAAAGTATATGAAAATAGAAAATATTTTTAACCAGAGGATTAAAATGTATTCTATTCAGTTAGTAGAATTTGAAGGACTTATGCTTTTTATGTCTGAGGTCACTTTGCAATTGATCATTGTTTATCAGTCTTCAGGACTCATATTAGCACTGTTATAATAAATTAGTAATAGTGATAAGCGTATCTAGGAACTATGCTACAAAACATTCTTGAGTCAATTTACTCTTAGTTTATGCATAAAGCTTCTAAGCATCATATTGTATATTATTAACATTAGTTTTCTAAAAGTTCTTTGCATTGCTTTCCGTAGGGTTTGCATGAATTTGCATTCCCACCAGCAGTGAATGAGCATTCTCCTTTCTCGAGAACGCATTTGGTGTCATCTGTTCTCTTAATCTTAGCCAGTCTGACTGGGGTAAGATGAAATCTTAAACAGCTTTGATTTACATTTCTGTAATCACTAAGGATGTTGAACACTTTTAAAGGTGTTTCATAACCATTTTTATTTCTTTGTTTAAGAACTCTCTGTTCAGGTCCTTAACCCATTTTATCTTTTTTTTTTCTTGAGTCTTTGTTTTTTGAGTTATTTGTATATTTTAGGTATCAATCCCCTATCAGATGTTTAACTAGTGAAGATTTTCTCCCACTCTGTGGGTTTTGTTTTCACTTACTTGACTGTTTCTTTTGCTGTACAAAACCTATTTTGTTTAATGAGGTCAAACTTAGCAATTGGTGACCTTAATTCCCGAGAAAATAATGTCTGATTAAGAAAGTCCTCTCCTACATGAATACCTTGTAGGGTACTGCTTGTTTTCCTCTAACAGTGTCTAAAAAGTTTCAAGTTTCAAATTGAGGTCTTTGATCCATTCAGAGTTGGCTTTTTACAGGATGAAAGATAAGGGTCTAAGTCAATCTTTCTACAAGTGGAAATACAGTTTTGATGACACCATTTGTTAAAGATGTCTTTCCTCTACTGTGTGTTCTTGTCACCGTCATCAAACATCAGGTGAATAAAATTGTATGCACTAATGTTCGAGTCTTCTATTATGTTCCATTGATCTACATATGTTTTTGTGCCAATAATATACTGTTTTATGGTTCTAGGTCTGTAATATAGCTTGAGAACTTGTATAGTAATTTGCCATATGATCAAGTTATATATATCATTCCTTTCCATATACTGGAAGGACTCTCTTACTGTAGAGATATTTGTACATTTAATTTTATTGCTGCTTTTTCACAATAGCTAAGAAATGGAAATAACCTAGATATCTCTCAAGAAATGAATAAAGAAAGAAAATGTGGTGCATTTATACAATGATGTTCTAGTCAGTGGTAAAAAATATCGTGGAATTTGCAGGTAAATGGATAGAACTAGAAACTGTTATACGAAGTGAAGTAACACAGACTCAAAAAAATAAGCAAAGTATGTTATCTCTTATTTGTGGATGTTAGCACCAAATCCTTATATGAAATTATACAATCCACCACTCATCAAAGAAGCTTCGTTTTGCAATAGATGGAGACTATTGCAGAATTTCACAATTGGTCACACACATAGAATAAATGTCTGAGAGGTGCCCAACCTAAGTGACATATCTACAATAGAACCTCTACATCTAAGGTTCCTGGAACATGACACAATAGGGACTATAGAGAATATTAATTCATTTTTCACTTTTTGCTAGCAGAAATCCCTCGTGTACAGAAGGTTACAATTGGTCATAGTGTAGATGAAAAAGACTGCAGAGACCTTGCCATGCATAGGACTCCAATATTAAAACTCATCCACCCATGGTTCAGGGACAATTGTGGAAGAGATGACAGAAAGATTGTAAGAGCCAGGGTTGGTGCATGATCATAAGGAAGCCAAGTCTTCTAGGCCTCTGGGAACTTGCTCCTCTGATCTTATAGCAATGGTGTAAACATGCACAACACTGAGGCACACTCAGACAAAATCTCAGTGTATATCTGGGGAAATGGGCAGCAGGCCCCAACTTTAGCTGAAGAGTTATTGACAGCTGATCATTCATTGGTGAGGGAGGGTGGATCGGTTTTATAAAGAGTCTAGATACTAGAGTCCAGGGGATGAACTCGCACTGAGGGACATCTGGGTACACAAACTTGACTTGATAGGCTGTAAGATATATGACACAAAACATGAAATCCAGTGAGTGGGGTTATAGAAGGGTTTGAATTGGGGAAGGGTTATAAAGATGATTAAGATGTATTGTATGAAATGCACAAAAATTCAATAAAGATTTATAGAAAAATAAATATAAGCATTAGGAGATTACTCACTGATGCTTCTCTTGTGTAGCTCAGGGATACAAAGAAATGGCAGAGAAGGCAAGACTATTGGATATAATGATCTAGAGAGCATCAAGGCATGACCTGGCAACTATAACAAGGCTACATCTAAACCTACATGGAGTGAAAACTAACCAGTACTTATAGCACTGTATTCAAATTTCATCTATCTGTGGAAGATATTCCGGTCATGGTTGGAGGACAGACATTCTGCAAGGCTTGTTGAAACTAGTATAATGCCCTTGATGGCACTGCTTCTCCATGGTCATATCTGGAATAAAATGAGGAGTTTATACTATTGTAAGACAGTAGTTAAGTCCACGAGAAGGAAAATATTTCAAGTACTTGAGGTAAGCGTGGAAATTCTCTCAACTGAGTGTGGTATATGGAAATAAATCACATATAAACCTAATCTTGCATCTTGCTTTCTATGTATTATTTTCATCTAAGCAAGAGACTTTTTAAAAATAAGTGTCAGCTATTGACTCCCTTTTGTGAAGTGGGCTGTAAATTCAATCAGATTTTGGTTAGTTTCTCCCCTAACATTTGTGTTACTGTGGAACCAGTGAGCACATGTTATCAAGTCACTTGTTAGTGAAAGTCACAGGTTTACACAGCTGGGTGAGATGGATGATTACCTTTCTCTTTCAGAAGTATGATTAGCATTTTTAGTACTATGAAGCCTAGCCAGCAAAGATATACCTTTAAGATCAGTACCAGCCTTGTTACTTTTCACTTGTTATGAGACTCATGTGTACAGTGTCTTCAGCAATAGGGTCTTATTGTCAAGTACTGGTGGGTAACCAAGAGCAATGGCAATGGCCAGTATTATTGGAGAAACTGTGGAATCTGCTCTAGTTTGTTTCTCCAATACAAAATACCCTGACCAATACCATCATGGGGAGGAAAGGATTTATTTGGCTTACATCTCCCGGGTCACAGTTAATCAGGGAGCCCAAGGTAGAAAACTCAGGACATGTACTTTGAGGCAGGAACTAGATCATAGGCCATGGAAGAGCACTGCTTACTGGCTTGCTCCACACGCTCATACTCAGCCTGCTTTCTTATACAATACAGAACAACCTGCCAAAGGGTGGCACCCTCCACAGTGGACTGGGCCCTCCAACATCACTCAAAAATCAAGAAAATACCACATATCCATGGCCATAGGCCAGTCCAATGGAGGAAATTCCCCAACTGAGGCTCCCTTTACCCAAGTGTGTCAAGTTGACCACTAAAGCTATTCAGCAAGGAACTTTGTGGTTATAAAATGCAAATATGGTAGTTAATTCCTGGCATTGGGCTTTTCATGTGCTAGAAAGTCTAGACAGTGGTGTTTATTAGTCATTGAACTCCTGTTTTTGGATCCCTTTTTAAATTGTCTATGTATATATTGAAAGAAGCTTCTTCAGTAGGCTTCCTTATGACTCTTCAAAAGACCTTTAGTGCTATTTGTCCCTCCTCCTACTCCTTATTCTGTTCCATGTTTTCATTTTCAACCCTACTAAAACCATCCCACCTGTTATTCCCCTTCCCCATTTATATCACTGCATTTTCTCTATCCACTCATGTTTCCTGATGGTCAAGTTTTTTTTTTTTATTATTCCAAATGAAACACACATATCTAAGAATTCAAAGCTAGTACCCACTTAAGAGAGATGACATACAATATTTGTTTTCTTAGTCTAGAGTAAATCAATTAAGAGTTAACTTAATTGTATCCAATTCCATCCACTGTTCTATGAATTTTGCAATTCCATTTTTCTTATTGGATGAGTAATATTCCAGTCTTTTTTTTCCTTTTATCAGTCAATGTACATCTAGGCTACTTCAATTTCTTGGCTATTGTGAATAGGACAGTAACGAATATGAATGCACAGATATCTCTGGAGTAGAATACACAGTCTTTTAGGTATATGCCCAAGAGTTTCATGGTTCGATCATGTGGGATATCTATTTTCTGCTTTTTGAGGAACCTCCATACTGAGTTCCATAAAGATTTCAAGGTGCTCACTTCTAAATGGGACAGTTACACTGTATCTTCTCCTCCGAAGGCTTAGAAATCATTGTGGATAAAGGGGCAGAAAGATTGTAAGAGCAAGAGGTAGCAAATGAACAAAGAAACTATTCTCTGGACAACACAGGGTAGTTGTACACATGAGCCAAGAAAGTTTCTGATAAGACCTTTGCAAATCCAAATCAGAAAGAAGCCCAGCATGGATGAAGGAGGTAGGACATTCCCCAACCTAATTGAAGATCTATTGGGAATTGATAGATGCTGGGAGAAAGAGTGTCAGTTTTCCTTAGTGGTATTCTGCATGGAAAACAGAACAGACTCCAAGGGTAGTCCCACACCCATGAGCCCTCAGGAAGCAGAAATTAATTTCAACAAGGCCTTTAAAATAGACAAATTTAGTAGAGGTCATGAAGCCAGGATGGTCAGGTAGTAATATATGTATGGAGGGGGGGATGGGGTCAGAATACATTGTATGAAATTCTCAAGCAATAAAAAAATTAAAATCCTTCATGTTAATTTACCCCCTTTAATCTATTTTGTCTTGTGCTTAGGCTCAGACTTTCTCAATTCATTAAGATTTGATTTTCCTATCACTTCACTGGCTGTGACATCTCTATCGAATGTTTATTGAACTTTCTTCTGAGTATCTGATATATTTTCATTCATTATTTTTAATCTCAGTTTGTGTCTTTTTTAGAATCTTGGGGGAATTTCTTGAGCAATTAAAACTATTAAAATTCAATTTGGTATAACAGATAAAATGCCTTTATTTTATGATTATCCACTCCACTTGATCCATGCTCACCATGATCAAATGAGTGAATATACGAATCATTAAGTCGCCTACACTTTTGATCTCTTGCGTGATTCAATAGTAGCTGAACACATGCATTACATCTTCAGTAATAGAGATGATGTAGGACAAGAAATATGAACCTAGAAATGGTGTTACCTAGGGAGAAGGAAATGTGTGTTGTCCTACTCCATTTGATTCATTAACCAGCCTGATAGAACAGTGCTTCCTTATTTGTTTCCCCCTCTTCCCCCTTCCTAAAGCAGAGGCAAACAAGAAGTATTTCATATTCAACAACCAAGAATAGGAACAGTTTCTCATGATGGCCAGTTCCTATAGCCTCCTCTTAAAATTGGAACACTGCAGCTATCGAATTGTAGGCAAGGGTTTTGTGTTTTAGGCTTTTTGACTGTTAGAAATTCACTAATTCAACCTCTTGTGAAATCTTGGCTCATAACATAATAAAGTGACACTAAGGCACCAATCAAGATTTTTTTTTTCTGTATGGTCATTGTTGTGGTTATTAGGCTTTATAGCTGTGGTGGACCAGTGAATTTTTTTCCCCTCAACAGCTTTCATGGTATCCTCTGATACCATGAGAGCTAGTCTTGTGGGAGGTGGCTTCCAGGTCAGTGCCAGCTCCTGTGCTCCAACTCTGTGCCTGAAGTCTGTACTGTCTACAGTAATTGGGTCTTATCTTCAAGTTCAGGTTCACAAATTAAGGGCTGTGACAATAGCCTGTGTTATTTTAGATGTCTCTAATTCTACCCTGACCAAAATTTAAAGGGAGGATTCCAATGTCTGGCACTATGTTATATAGCCTTCAGCTATGTATTTGAACTCATATATAGATATTGTATGTGTATTTTTCAGTAGGCTTTTGAAGGAATGCATTTCCATTTGATTTTTCACACCATCTAAGGATTATTTATCTCTTCTCTCTCTGCCCCTGTCTAACAACTTTCTCCTGTTCCCAGGTATCTGTCTTCTATTGTCCTCCCTCTCTTGAGCTCTTTCTTCACTTTACCTCCATAATTTCTTGAATAGACCTCCCTCCTCACCAAAGAAATAGCCACATTTTTCCATTTCCCATTTGGTAACACCTGCCTCCTACCATCTCCCTCTCATGGCTCCTTCTTTACCTTTGTCCCCGTGGTTCCTTTCCATTTTCCTTGCTCCTGCAACTATATCAAGATATATAGTCACAAGGATTTGCAGTTCATATTCACAAATGAGAGGGAATACATGATGCTTGTTCTTCTGAGTCTGTGTCATTTCACTTAAAATAACAGTTTCTAGTTCCATCCATTTACCTGTAAATGACAAAATTTTGTTTTTCTTTACCACTGAGTAGAAAAACATTGTGTAAACATACCCTATTTTCATTATTCATAAGTCAGTTGAGTGACATTTATATAGTTTCCATTTCTTAGTTATTGTGAAAAGAACAGCAACAAATATGGCTGCACAAACATTTCTGCAGTGGAATGAGTCATTTGGGTATATGCCAAGGTATGGTATAACCAGATGATATGGCAGTTTTGTCTTGGGGTTACTCAACAGCTATCTAAATGACCTTAAAGCCCACTGAATGGGAAATAATTTGTGTGTGGTACTGTAAATATAGCCAGTAAAAGTTGCAGGAGTAGTCATAGATCACAGAGGAAATCTTATGCCTGCCACATCCCTAGGCAAATATAATTTTGTACTGTATACTAAATATGCATTGTTATATTTACTGACGAGTGTACCTCTCAAGTGTACCTTCCTCATCAAAGAAGCTTCTTCCTGTGACAAGTGGAGGCTATTACAGAGTTCCACAACTGGTTGCCACAGAAAATAAATTTCTGTGAGATGCCCAGCCATAAATGACATATCTACAATGGAACAGACACAACCTCTGCAGCTAAGGCTCACAGAACTTTATGGAACAGGGGTTAAAGAGATTGTTAATGCTCCTCTCAACTCTTACCAGTGAAATATCCTCATGCAACAGAGAGTGATTAACAGAGAAAACCACAATTGAGCTAAAGAGAATTAAAGATTGCTGAATGTGTGTCCCTGGATATGATGCCTATATAAAATGTATACCACTCAAGGCTCAGAGACCATTGCTGAAGAGGGGGTGGAAAGTTGTAAGAGACCAGGGTCATGCATGACCTCAAGAAAACAGAGTTTTTCAGGCTCCCGAGAAATTGCTTATATGAACTTTCAGCAATAGTGACAGCATTGACAACACTCATGCAAATTCAATTCAGACAAAAACCAAGCACAGACCTGGGAAATTGGATAGAAGTCCCATCTTTGGTGAGGAACTACTAGCAGCTTATCACTGAGGTAAGGTAGAGTTGGACTTTCAGGGAATGGCTCTAGATAGCCTGACCAGGTTCCAGTGAATGAACTCACACTGAGGGACACCTAGGCATGTAAAATTGATGGGTCTTAACCTGTATAATAGAACAGATTAAATTCCACATTGAGAGTTGTGGGGATGAGATAGGAATTGGGTTCTAAATATGATTAAAATTTACTGTGTTACATGCACAAAAATTCAATAAAAATGTACATTGAAGAAAGTCTGTAAGAGAATCCAAACTTCACAACAAGGTAATCCAAATAAAATATAGTTAGTTTTTCTTGGAAAAAAAAGTAAAATAAGAATACAAGATAAAAAAATAATAAAATAAAAATGTGATTTCATAGAACTTGCCATTCCACTACTGTTAAATGATTGGATTACTTTAGTGAAAGCATCAAAAAGATCTAGCCTGCATTTTTGCAGTTGTGTTGCAGTGAAAGTTACTAGAAGAGTTTTCTGTAGAAGCCTACATGGTCATGAAGGGCAAGTATCTGTTTTACATAATGAGAAGTGAATTTAAAACACTAAATTGGAAATTAATGGTCTTTCTAAACATCTCACCGTATCTATTTTCATGGGAGCATTGCAGAAATTATCTAATCTGCCTGACTTTGTCTCACTTTTATTTTACTTATTTTTAATATAAAGTTTCTTTAAGTTTTCGTTCATTTTCTACAACAAATTTTAATCATATTTGGAAGCCCTACCATATCTGTATTCTCATAGCCCCCTGACACTAGATTTCATAAATTCTGCCACATATGTTAAGGCCTATCTGGTCAAGCTTTTGTATCTTGATGACCCTCAGTGCAAGTTCATCCTCTAGAGTCTAATTTGCCTATTTAAAGTCACTCCCTTAAAGAAGATCAACTTTCTATCACCCAGAAGTAGTCAGTTGCCAATAGCTCCTCAGCTAACGCTGGGGCCTGCTGCCCATTTCCCTCATTCTATGTTGGGCTTTTGTCTGATTGAGTCCTCATGGGTCTTGTGCATGCTGTCACCATTATTGCAAGTTCATATGAGCAGATTCTCAGATGCCTAAAAGTCTGTTTCATTCATGAAGCCTGGCTAACTCTTAAAATCTTTCCTCCCCTTCTTCCACAATGAACCCTGAGCCATGGGTTGGTGTGGTTTAATACATGAGTCATATCCAGGGACACACACTCTGTAGTCTCTCTCTTTTTTTTTTTTCGGTCTTTTTGAAATAGGGTCTCCATGTAGCCACAAGCTGTCCTGGAACTCACTATGTAGACCAGCCTGGCCTTGAACTCACAGAGATCTGCCTGCCTCTGCCTCCTGAGTACTGGGATTAAAGGCGTGTGTCATCATGCCTGACTTTTTTGTCTCTTATTCTCTAAAATTGGCCAGTTTGGGCCTTTTATGTGCATCACACTCTGTTTTATGAGGAAGCTTTGCTGGAAGGAGTTGAGGGATGTATTAATATTTTCTCTGCCCCCTGTTCTGCTTTGTTCCACAAGCCTTAGGTGTGATGGTTCTGTGGAAAGCAGTGTGGAGAATGCTTAAAAGACTAAAAGGAATCTACCATGTGATCCTGTTAGACCACTCCCTGCCATATACCCAAAGGCTCATCCTACTCTTGGGATGCCTATACATCAATATTTGTTGCTTCTCTTTTCACAATAGCTAAGAAATGAAAATACCCTAAATATCCCTCAACTGCTGAATGGATAATGAATAGGTGTTACAATTGCACAATGGAGTTCTACTCTGTGGTAAGGAAAGAGGAAATCATGAATTTTGCAGGTTAATAGTTGGAACTAGAAACTGTTACACTATGAGAAGTAACACATACTCAGAAAAGCAAGTGACGTATGTTCTCACTCATTTGTGAATCTTAGCAACCATCCCATATATGTGAGTATATATGCTGATGTAACAACTGGAGTCAGGAAAATGCAAAAGAAACATAGAGATAAAGGGAAAGAAAGAGCCTGACACATGGAGAGAGAAAGAAACAGATGTTACCAGTGGGAAATGGGAAAAATGGACACATTGGTCTCACTTACCTTTAATTATGACACTCCCTATAACAACATTAGCCACCTCCCAAATAATTTAAAGAATTTTTTTAATGTCATGTTCATGGGTTTGGGTCATGGTGTACTCTTTTAATCCCACCACTGGGGAGGCAAAGGCAGGCAGATCTCTGTGAGTTCAAGGCCAGCCTGGTCTACATAGCAAGTTCCAGGACAGCTGGGGCTACAGGGAGACTCTTTCTCAAAAAGAACAACAAAAAAAGACATGATCACACCTTAGCAACACTGCAAAATGAAACTTTAAATATATTTTAACTATTATGTCATATATAAACATAAAATAAAGTTAAATTAATATCATACACTCAATATACGATTTATATTTGGATGCCATTCACCTTAAGGAAAAAATGTTTTATATCTGTATATATTATAGTAAAATACATTTAATAGCAGTTTACATTTTATCATCCATCCAACCAAGATGAAAACTAGCAGTGACCATGGGAAGTAGGCGCTGTATGAGTCTTCATTTTCAGGATCTGACACTTTGAATGTAATCAGTTGTGCTAGATGACCTCTATCATAAATGGGGAATGTAAAAAAAAAAATTTAGGACTAATAAGAAGACTGGAAATTGGAGTACTTGGGCTAATAAACATATGAAATGTTAGCGAAATGCTTACAGGCAAATTCTAACAAGCAAATACAAAAAAGAGCTTTTGTTCAATTAGGACTGGAAGGAATGTCCGAGTCTACAAGGGTGTCCGGCTCTTATGTGGTACCTGTGGTGGAATATGTAGCCCGAGAATGTACCATTAGGACCAGTTGTTGAGAATTGCATCATCCACAGCAGTGGTAGTAGTATCTTCCTTTATAGACTATTTCCATAATCTAAAGAAGGCCATAGGCCTTCTCACACGTCCCACATTCAAAATGTGTACTAACAGGAATAAGGCATGTTGTCATAAAATCATTCTCTAGACTTTTGGCCTAATTCTGTTTGCAATGAGGGAAGAACTAGAAATGAAATCACTAAACATAGCTTTTCATTAAGGAAACATTTCTAGACATTTTAAGTTTTCTATTTCAAACTATTCTAGATTTGATGGATAATTAAATTAATTTGTCTCTGCATGGGGAGGAAAAAGAGGCTTCTGGGAATTAAGCTATGTGTTGAGCCTGAAAATACACGTGGAAAGAGATGAGGATCCAGGGCCTCAATGGACAATGGACTAATTATCTATTCATGTACTGGGGGGAAAAGCCCTGAGAAAACAAGCCTACTGATGAGAGAAGCAGCAGGGGCCCTGGGGCCTAGACTCAAATTTCATTAGGAGGAAGGAACTCTAAAAGATGGTCGTATGAAATATGCTGTCTGCAGGGACATGGAAGTATTTCATCAGTGATTGATTAAAGAGAGGATTCTTCGACAATTCTCTATGAGCTCTTTCACCTACAAGTTTCTTGCTGAATAAGCGCAAATTAGGAACTTCAACCACATAAATGAGGATCACGTTTTCAAGGTTCTTTTGAATGTTCTGTCTAGCACCAAGCACTGAGGAGGATAAACTTCACATTCCCTGGATGAGTGTGAGTTTGCAGTGAGTTTGAAGCTGTCAATCCGAAGCAGAGCTTTGAGATATGAAAGAAGAGACAGACAGAAGTAGTGCTCAGGTGGGTCCTGATCCTCATGCAATCCCTGAGCTATGGGCATTAAATCATCCACTGCAGTCTTGGAAGAAACTTGCTATGGGGTATCTCTTTTATGATACATAAAATATTGTATATTTTTATTGATTTGAATGGTAAAAGCAGCCTCCCTGATGCAGAGAATTCATGGTGAGCATCAGGTAGGGTTCTAGGGCTAGAAACTGGAATCTTTATTTGGAGTAAATGCTTAATATGACAGATGAAACAAATACCTGTATGATTAGTTTCTGCAATTTAACAGGGATCACTATAAGGAGGAATCATAAAATGACTGAAATCATATGTTTGACAAAATAGGAAGCGAGGAGTTTGTCCATATTCTATTAAATTGTATTATAAGTAACTGTGCTGCTACTTGAAGTAAAATATACTGGACAAATTCAAAGCTTAAACTTAAAACAATAGTCTGCATAGTAAAATAAGGTGTTCTCAGATACTTTTCAAATCCTGGGTTACAAAATGCTTGTTGAAAGAAGAACACAGTATAACAAAACATGAGATAAGCTTTGTCATTTTGTGGTCCACCATCTCTTGGGAGAGTGTAAATGATGCATTAGGGCTGATTTTGGTATGTGTGCTTTGGTATTAGAGCTGGAAAAAAAAAGAAATACAACATTGGTACTGAATAGTCTAGCTTTCTGATTTAATGCATAAGCTCATCTCTCTCCAATATAAGACAGTATTGTTTTACATGGCTTTGTGTTGTTGGATAAAACACTGACCAAAGTTATGCGTGCGTGTGTGTGTGTGTGTGTGTGTGTGTGTGTGTGTTGTCTACTGTTTTTTAAACTACTACACATTAATGAGCTGGTGACACAGTTGACAAAAAGCACTAACTTGTTTGATACCCAGCACTGAAAACTCAATGGCAACTGAAATCTACCACAAAATGAACACTTAAGATTGTAGTGCAATACTGGTGAACCAGAATTTCTTGTGGTCTAAAGACTTTCCCAGGGATCTTACCCTAACCTTACATCCTTTCCAAAATTGATTCTATATCTCCAAACCTTGGGCTTCTGGGGAATTTACTGCAAACGTTGTACTTTCTAAGATTGACTTCAATCCTTCCCTGCTATTCTGAAGTTTTTTTTTCACTGTTCCCACTACTTTAACTTAGTCCCGCTTCCTACATTACATCATTCATGCATGATTTTTAAGTGATCTATGGGCACAGAAATATCATTATTGCTTCAATTCCAGCTAACAATGCACAATTTTAAAACTTTATGTCTCTCATAGACATAGCTTCAAATAATTCAATATATTCCTGGTTTACATTTTTCAGAGAGATACTTGTTTGAAAAAAATGTCAATTATGGAACCATATTTTCTCTCATTTAAAATTTATTAGTGAATTTTAATGCCAGTTTTCCTCCTGTCTCATTAAATCCATGCAATATCTAGCCTGTTTTTATAGTCACAAAAGAAAAACACATAATCAAAACAGGAATGCAATGGCCAGTGGAGAATTTGGAGGAGCATCACTCACTTGGCGTTTTAAAAAATAATGTCAACACTAAGATTCACATATGAAGGAAAACATACATGAATTTTGGGGTTTTGGGGTCGTCTGTTTTACTTCACTGTATATTTTCCACTTCTATTTTGTAACTACTGTGGTAGTTTAAATGAATGTTTCCCATAGGTTGCACATATTTGGACACTTTTTCTCTGATTGTTGCTACTCTTTATGGGGGTTTGGGAGGTGTGCCTTTACTCAGGGAAATGTCTCACTGGGGTTAGGATCTGAGAGTACATAGCTTGCACACTTCTCTCTCTGCTTCTAGTGCCTTGTTGAAGATGTTAGCACTGAGCTTTGTATTGCAGTCACCTCTACCTCTGTGCCTTCCAGGCTTAATGAACCCTTATCCCTCTGGAACCATAAGTCCAATTAGCTTTTCTTTCTAGAAGTTGCTTTGGCCATTGTGTTTTATCACAACAACAGAAAAGTAAATAATACAGAAGTTGGTGTCAGAAAGTCGTATCAGCACATGCTCATGTTGGGTTTTGGATGAATGTGGGAGTTTGGAGATTTGGACTAGAGAAGCAATTGAATACTGTGAACAGAGCTTAATGGGCTCATATACTAGAGGCCTGGCTTGAGATGTTTCAGAGGTCCACAAAAGAGACTTAAACTTCAACTGAAATATTTTGGCAAGTAGTCTGACATAATCTAAGAAGTTGCCAAAGGCAAATTAAAAAGTAATGGACTAATTTATTTTCTAGAGTAAGTTTTTTTTTTTAAAGCCCTATTTTGAACCTATGGCTGTTATATGGATTTGTCCTCTCCTGGCAAGCTAGACTGGCAAGCAGTGGATGGATGCCTTCTTCTCAATCTGGAATTCACCTACTTTCTCAGATCACCACAAAAGAACTGTCTGTAGAAGGGGAGGGACAGAGAGAGTCAGTCATGCCTTCTGTCCAACCAGCTGGCCTGAGTGGTACATGGAGGAGGGACTAAGGATAGGGATAGGAGAAGTCAGAAAGAGGGGGTAGCCTCTGCCATCTTGGGCAGTAGCTAGGAGTTCAAAGCATCCTTGCCACCAAATAAAGGGAAGCCCACTTGTGCCCACATTTCTGTAAGTAACCCTCTCACCAACTGATCCATATGGAAGTCCAATAAACTCTTTACTTCCCCAAACTAGTTTGGAGAAATTATACCTCATTTTATTATAAGGATGGTCTGGGAGGGGGCTGGATGCTGCACATGCCTCCCCAAAGTAATTTTTACCAACAATTGCATGGTTATTAATGGTAAATATAAACATTTATATTGAAAAAGAGCAAGTGGGGAAGAAAAAGTACAAAATACACATTTTGGATAGAAAGAGTAATAATGTTGGGAAAATGCACGTGCTGAAGATGAGATTAGAACAATTAACGGCAAAACTACAGATCTGCATTTGAACAATGGAAAGAGTACCATCAGGGTAAGAACCCACCCAGTGAAGCTTCCAAGTTGTGAAAAGACTTAAGGAGTTTTCTGCTCCTAGAAAATCAAAACATACAGCAACTGCTGATAATATTGGTTATTGGAGCCTAGGTTGATCCCATGTTGGAAGCTGAACTTGGTACATTCCTTCATGTGGTGCTAGCTTTAGAATCATGAAAGATGAAAATTTGAGGGTATTACTGGTTCTTCCTCTATGGCTTCAGGGAGCTGCTGAGGCTGGGCGGTATGCTTCAGTTGAGCCCATGCATAAAGAACAGCTTGACAGAACAAGAGGCCCTGAGAAGTCTAAAAAACCAGACACGAAGTTGTAGGACATGGTGCTTGTCTTGCTGGGTTCCAGACGTCCTTTGGTCCAGTAGTTCTTCCTCACTATCTCTCATTCCTCTATTTTGGAATGTGTCTGTGCATTCTGAACTATTGTATGTTGGAAGTATGTAATTTGTCTTTTTATTTTATTTTATAGGGGGCTACAGTTAAGAAGGTGGTTTGAGTCTCAGTAGAGAATATGCACTTTGGACATTTTAATAGTATTAAAGACTATGGAGAACTTTGGAATAAATGCGTTTTTCATGATGATATGACCATGATGCCATGGGGCCAGCAATGGGATATGATGTTTCCAAGTACTTGAACACTTTGTCCCTGGTCAGTGGCACTGTTGGCAGAGGTCAGCAGGTTTGGCCTTGCTGGAAAAAGCACATCATTGGTCTGTGACATATCCAGCTTGCCCACTTACAGTATGTCTGCTCTGTTTCCTGTCTCTGTTTGAAGGCATGAGCACTCAGCTTTCTGCTCTGGCCACCTTTGTCACCATGCCTCCCTGCCTTGATGGACTATCCCCCTGAAACCATAAGCCAAATAAACTATTATAAGTTGCCTTGGTCAGGGTGTTTATCACAGCAACTGGAAGTAACTAATCCACCTGCATATTTCATAATTTCATTTTTTTCTTTGCAGTTAAATAAAATTCCCTTGTGCCTAAGCACCACATTTTCATATCCATTCATCAGTTGGTGGGCATCTAGGCATATTCAAGTCCTAGTCATTGTGAATAGAAGAACAATGGTTAGCATGGATGAGCATGTGTCCTGTTATAGAAAATACTGCCCTCTGAATGTAATATGCTCTTTGTTGCTGTCTTCGGGACTTACAATCAAGTTTTGGTGGGCAACAAAGAGTAATTGGTGCAGTCACTATGGAGATTAGTGTAATTATTCCTAAAAACCTAGAAATAGATCAGTTATATGATCCTCCTATACCTCTTTTGGGCACAAAGAAGTGGCTATTTACTATTTACAATTTTACATGTTCCTAAAAGCTAAAAGCCTTGATTCTTAATTTTTCTATTTGTTTTATTTTTGTTTAGGGATTAAAACCCCACCATAATTATGTTCTCTTATATATTTTTAAATTTAATATTTCAGGAAGAAATTCCACATTAAAAAAAAGTTCCTGGAAATAGCTTTTGATTCAAGTAACATACACACTGCTCAAGGTAATACTTTTCTTACAACACAGTTTCATTTTCTTCAGGAAAGAAGCTGAAAAGCATGCTGACTGATCTTTGCTTTTCTGTTCCCCCTGCCTGAAATTAAATATTATCAGCAAACAACTCTTTTTAAGTTTTGAGATTTCACTCTAAGATAATAAAATCTACCTGGCTCCTTCCTTTGAAACTGAGAACATGAATACAGTGAGAACACAGTTGATTTGTTCTGAGGCAGAAAGATAAGTGTAGGTTATCCTGCTACCTTCTCATGCTGTCAATGGCCCGAAAAGATGCTCTGTAAGCCTCAGGTATTTCAATTTTGCACTGTGGATAATCACACCCAGTGCATGTGGTTATAGGTTTTGGATGGCAGAGTCTGGGAAAATAACAGATTTTGCAGAGAAAAAGTTAAATATTTGCTAATTTATGTTCTTTTCTCAACATTAAATGTTATGCATCATGTGAATATAATTTGTTTCTTGTATTCAAGTACTTTATCATCCAAACTCTATTTGTGTCTCTGATTCTGGGGGCTCTGAGTCTCTCGTTCTCACTCTTAAACACACACAATCATTAAAAACTGAATTTAGGGGCTTAGAGTATAGCTAGTGGTTTGAGAGCTGGCCCCTTTTTACTGTTTCCTGTGGCCAAAATTATACTGATAAATTTCAAGGTAGTCAAATAGTAAAGCAGCAATTCCAGTGCTTGGAAATGATACCTGCATCATTCTATGATTACAAGCTTAAAGTAATTTTACTCATTTAACTGAGAATAATGGAATGGAAATCAAATTGGTTAAAATATAAATGATATACGTGCACAGGATCATCACATTTTACCCATATTTTCTGTTTTATTTAAAAAAAAACATATAGAAACATAGTCTCAGTAAAATTCCAGATTAATAAAAACACTCGTCATGGTCCATAAGACTCCTAGGTGGCCTATCAATGTATGCATTTTGATTAAACCTTGACCTTTTCAAGTTTGTCAATAGAAAAAATTCTTTCTAAATAATTATTACTTATTGATTATTCATTCAATCTTTACTCCCTCAAACATGCCAAAAAATATGCAAATCTAAATTTAGGAAAACAACAGAGCTGGTCAGATTCCTCTCTGTCCCCATCACCCTGTTTTGGGACCAGACCTACTGGCATGCTCCAGGGCCCATATCTACCCTGCCTAGCTTTGTCATAACAAACCAATTTAGCCATCATCTTCCTGCTTTGGGACTGGGCCCATTCACAATGCCAAAAAGCACCTGACTAGCCTATCTGGGAACATCCCATCACTCCAATAAAAAAATCAAAAGTTCAACATGGAAGAAGCCAGAGTCGTCTGCATCCTGATTCACTATTGGCAATTTAGGTAACCCCTTCAGAGGATGGTGGGATAAGAACAGGAGGTAGGAATTGGCTAGGCAATTAGGGTAAAAAAGACCCCAAAGAAAAGTAGCCAGTTTCTTGGCTAAAAGCCAAAATACCCTTGGGCCTCTTAGCATTATACTCTGTTCCAAAGGCTAAAAATGTCAAAAGTATTTGGGAGGTCTTATCTAATCCCTAAAAGGATTTTAGGGTTACCTTTTCAGAGGGAGGAATGTCAAGTAGCAAAAAGCCCCATTTAAAAAGCAATAAAGCAAACAAGCAAGTAAAAGAAAGAAAGAGAGAAAGAAAGAAAGAAAGAAACAAAGAAACAAAGAAAGAAGGAAGGAAGGAAGGAAGGAAGGAAGGAAGGAAGGAAGGAAGGAAGGAAAGAAAGAAAGAGTACACCAAGTTGTCAGAAAAAATGATGGGGAGATACAGGAGGTGTTGTAGGGGACACAGTGGGCTTGGGTTTGATCAAAACATCTTATTTGCATGTATGAAATTCTCAATAACATTTATTTTTAATTTAAAAAATAAAATCAAAAGTTAGAATCTGAAACAAAGACCAAACAACTATCCATACCTAATCAGAAAGCAACCAAGCTACATCAACAATAAAGCAGAATCAAACTTTAATCCAACAAAAGTAGACTAGAATTTTATATCATACATTTAACAAAAGAAGTCCATATTGAAAAGTCACAATGAAAAAAGATATATAATATGAAATACCAAGATAAGATGCTCCCAGCAAACCCCACAGTCCAATAGAAATATTCTATAATGAGAACTACCAAGAGGATCCCCAGGACACACAACTTGATAGAAGAATCAACCATGATTAAAGAATGCAAGGATTTTAAAGAACAACAACAAAAAAATGTCTCTCAGAGGATAAGAATAATAATACAATTACTGAAGCTTAAGAATATACAAAGATATGGCTGAATGAAATTACAATTAGAATTTGAAAAGCAAATTCATTAAAGAGTTATAAATATTGGAGAACATTCAAGTAGAAATGAAGATGGAATCAAAATGAAATGACAGGAGAAAGCTTCGCCAGCAAAATGAATAAATTAGGATGCAGAATATCAAGACTGGACAATAAATTTGAAGAATTGGACCCTCAAGTAAAAAATATGAAAAATTTATAAAATCAGGGTTAGAATATGTAGGAAATGCAGGACACCAAGACAAAATCTGTGTATCATTTGTCTATGCCTATAGACAAAGGATAATAATGTCAGGTCAATGGCACAGATCAGATCTTAAATAGGATTGTAGAAGAAAACGTCTCTAAATCAAGGAAATTCATATCCATACAGATACAAAAAGCACACAGAACAGCAAATACACCTGAAAACAAGTGAAATTCCCCTTAACATATCATAGTAAAAACACTAAATATACATAACAAACAGAGTGCACTGGAAATTGCAAGAGAAAACAAAAAGTTACACATTTAGAAAAATCCATCAGAAATAAAGATGACTATTCAATGCAAAGTATAAAAGTCAGAAAAGCCTGGAGAAAAACATCCCAAGTTCTAAATGATCATAGATGCTGACCCAGAATACTTAACCCAGCAAGACTGTCTATCATAGAAGAAGGAGAAAGAAAAATCATCCACAATACAAATAGGCTAAAAGGAGTCATGTTAATCAAACCAACCCTCAGAGAATGCTCAAAGCAATAAAAGTACTGAAAAAAGAAATGAACATACACAAAAGGCTAGATTCAGAAAAGAAATGAAAGCATAATTATGGAAACACAAAAAAGGACTTAAAACACAAAAAGAAAATAAAATGACAGTAATATGTATCTTTCAATAATAACTTTAAATATCAATGACCTGAACTTCCTAGTCAAGAGACATGGGTTGCTGAATGGATTAAGAAATAAAATCCATTTTTGTTGCTTATAACGATCTCTCTTTAACTTCAAGAATAAAACAAGAAAAAAAGAAAAAGAGACCAATTCCAAATAAATATATTTTGTTTATCAAGTTTATAAATAATTCAGTATTGTCAAAAGCTTAAATTTACCTAAAGACATGTAAAATTAATAGCCCAGTAAAACTTTCTATTGGTGTTTAGAGAATCTAGCAAAATGATTCTAAAACATGTGTAGAAGAGGAGATTTATTAAAATCAACTAAAAATTTGAGACATAATAATTGACCTCAGGACATATCTGTAAATCTGTGTGAACCAAATAATAAGTAATTTTTTCTTTTTCAATATTT
>NW_008360315.1:3969033-3970341 GCF_000622305.1 Nannospalax galili | reverse complement strand
AAAGTGTAAAAGTAAAAGAGAAAGAATATGCATCACTTTAGAGTGATAGGATAGAAAAACTATTCCAAGCAAATGGCACTAAGGAAAAGCAAGTGTGGCTATTTCAGTATTTGACAAAGTAGACTCCAAAGTAAAATTAATAAAAGATATAAAGATAAAAGATATTTTATAAAAGATTAAAAATAAAAAGATATTATTTTGATGAAGGAAACAATCAACCTAATAGACATTAACAGTCATGAACATGCATGAACCAAACACTCGGGTACCCAATTTCATAGAAAGATCATCACTGGACTTCAAAGTACAGAGTAACCAGAACTCAGTTAAGGTATGTGAACTCAATACCCCATTAATATCTCACCCTCTCCAATAGACAGACTATATGGACAATGAATAACCAGAGAAATATCTGAATTAAATGATATCATACAGAAAATGGATCTAATAGACATCTACAGAATACTCCACCCAAGCACCAAAGAATACAAATTCTACTACACAGTCGCTGTAAATTTCTCTAAAATACACCACATGCTGGGGCACAAAACTAACTTCAACAAATAAAAACAACTGAAATAATTACAAATTTTCTACCAGGTGATAATATAATGAAGCTTAAAATAAACAGGAAAACAATCACTAGTAACTCCATAAACTCAAGAAGGTTAATAAGCACACTCTAGAATTGTGAATGGCTTAAAGAAGAAACCAATAAAGAAATAAAAGTATTCCTAGAACAAACTGAAAATAACACATGCTATAGAAACCTTACAAACATTAAAATAGGTCCTAAGAAGGAAGTTTATACCTCATAAATTAAAAAAAATCAGAAAGAGCCCAAATAAATGTCTTATGGGTACAACTCAAACATCTGGAAGAGCAAGAATATACCAGATCCAAACCCAGCATATGAGAAGAATAATCAATGAAATAAAAACAAAGAGAACAGCACAAAGGATCAGTGAATCTAAGAGCTGGCTTTTTGAAAACATAAACATGATAGAAAGGCCTTTCACCCAGCTAACCAAAACAAAGAAATAGCAAATCCAACCAAATTCATGATGAAAGTGATAACATGAGCATAGACAGAAAAATGACTCAGAATATCAAAATGAAATAGTCTTAAAACTCATATTCCATTAAATTTGATAATCTAAAGAAAATGGAAGAATTTCTAAATTCGGTGGAACCTCCAAACATAACCGAGATCAACAACATAAACAGACTCATAAGTACAGAAATAAATACAGTTACTACAAAGCCTCCCAACTAAGAAAAAGACCAGGTTCAAAGGGGAAGAATTTT
>NW_008360315.1:3929265-3969006 GCF_000622305.1 Nannospalax galili | reverse complement strand
TATATCTACAATTAATACTGTGTAAGTTTTTCAAAAAAGATAGAAACAGAGGGAAAACTCTCAAACTCCTTCAATGAAGTCAGTATTACGCTAATACAAACACAAGATAAAGACACAACAAAAATGAAAAATATAGGCCCATATCCTTATTGAATACTGATGCCAAAATTCTCCATCTAATATAAATCGCTCACAGATACATGTCATAAAGATCATCCACCATGCTCAGGTTAGTTTTATTCTAGAGATGCAGGAATGTTTCAATATACCTGTTGCCTTAGTTCTCTCAGGGTCTCTTGTGGTATCAGACAAACTATATAACATATCTTTATGTGAATTTTTTATTTTATATCTTGTGTACGGAGGGGGGAAATGGAGGAACTTACAAAGAAACAAGCACCCAGCACCCAGCTCTGTGTGGCTCAACTTGCTGTTCCAGATCTTTTCTGTACCCATCCACAGTCTCCATTAACTTTAGCCCACGAATCTTATGCCCGTGGTCTCGCCCCAGGTCAGTAAATACCCCCTCTCGCATCCACACAGTTGAGACTCTGGGGCCATCTTTTTCTCCACCCCTGCCACCACAAGTTCCTGGAGGCTCCCTGCTTCCATCACAAGATGGCTCCCTGAAGCCCCTACTCAGTCATTTCCTGGCAGGAGACTCTGCCCCTTGGAGGAAAGAGACAGTTTGGGACACATTCCACCCCTTTTCTCTGCTCTTCCAATATTCCCACCAGTCTTCCACTAAGGTCCCCGAGCCTTGGAGGAGGTGACAGATGTAGGGCGATCTCTCTTGTATCATGGCGAGATAGTGACTTCTTGGGCCTTCCCATTATTCATCTTCAGGCCATGGCCATTGATCTATCTCAGTGGTGCTTCTTCTATTATAAAGACAATTGGAAGGAAGTAGAAACATTTAAACAAACATGAATGTAAATACAAATGCCTAGACAATATCCCAGTAGGTGTACTATTTTCATTAAACAGTATACTTGTGATGGCGTCCCCACTATGGCCTGTATCATTTCTCAACACAAGGCGTTGGCCTGGTCTACGGTACCAGATATGTGTTCCACTCCTAGGAACAGGCCTTATCCAATTAGAATTTGTCAGTTGTACATATATTGGTCAAGCCATTATTGCACTTGCTCGCATTGATTGGCACGTCCATAGTGTGTGGCACACTGGGTCCACTATTGAGTAGAATCATAGGGGAGCCTTTCTCAACCATCTCCATAGAGTCTTCTGGCACTAGGAATGTCATCCATCCAGTCACACGGAATTTTTTTGGTTTAATCTCACTTCCATCTCTTCTTCTTCTCCTGCTCTCACATCCTGTAGCATCTTCAGCAACGTGGCCTTACTGAACTTTGTAGTGTACAACCAACATTAGTGGCAAACCCTTGGTGAATTTGAGGACCTTGAGGAACTCTCTCTGACCAACAGCTCATAGGGGTTCATTCCACCCCTGGTACTGAAGATTTTCTTAATAGTTGAATAGTTGGGAGTCTCTGTCTTCATCTTAACCAATCATAAAACTTCCAAGAATCTTACAGCTATATCTGGCCTTTGCTTCTAAAGGTATCTTTCAAAAGGGTTTTATATCTGTAAAACACTTGAAGGAAGGTTCAGCTATATATTAAATCTATTATAGACAAGGACTCACATAGCATTGAAAGGTTTTGTCCATTCGTATTAACTATTTTCTCCATAGATCCTTGTTAGGTACCATAGCATGGGTATGAAGCATTAATTTGGTTAGCTCTTTACCATTTTTAGTTATCCCTTTGGAGTCATTTCTCACTTGGGGGATTTTACCTGGAGTCTCTTAGTATTCTTTTATTCTTGATATACTTACAGGTGTTGGCTCCAGTTGCCTGACCTTGCACTGGGTTATGGAGGCAATGGGTTCCTCCTGTCCACACTGCACTTGTTGGTTCCCTGAGTCAGGCAGGCCCTGGGTCTGCCTCCTGATTGCAGCCACATCTGTCCTGTCCCCATTGACCGCACCTGGTTGCTGGGAGGGGGGAATTGAAGGGAAAAACTGCTTCCACCCCTAGTACAGCCTTTATCAGAAGAGAAATGCATATTACCTAATCCTTGGGTATTCTTAACCACTCCCTGTACAGTTTTTATCCTTTGAATGTCTTTTGTAAACTGTTATTCTGGTTTTAAAACCTTCCAGAAATGCCTTAGTACCAAATGAGGTTTTCGAACAATCTTTTCTCTGGGAATTTGGGCTTGATGTAATTCTTGCTACATTTGTCTTTGAGTAACCCAAGTTGACCATTTATTCTGTCTGGTCTTTTTTATATCACTTATAGGATGTTCTGTTATTCTACAGACACATTTTACATGAGGGTTGGAATCATTTAGATTTGCCAAAGCCTCTCTCACTTTACAATGATCCTGTCCCATTGAAGGGCTTAGTAAAACCATTAAGGCCCCATACCATTCTTTAGGCCCCAGTTGAATTAAGCTTTCCTTCATATCGCTGGTGAATCCAGTCTTATCTGGCCCAGTGAACTGGACATCATATATTGCTTTTCTTATACCTAGTTCCCTCAGTGATGCCTTCCCCTCCTTTATAGTCCTCCAGCCACTGCTAATCATGTTAGTACCCCTTGGTGACCACCATGTATCTTTAATGTCTTCAACCAGCCACCCCATTAAGGACTGTTCCCCCTCTGCATTGACCTAGGTTGAACAGCCTATATTGCAAGGATGGATGCGTTGTTATATAACTCAGCTGTGAAGCTTCTGAAGGATTTAGACTGACATCATTTGTCCCATGTCCCATACTCTCACAGACCAAGTAGCTAGGGGCTTTCTGATGGCTTGCTTGTAAGTTTTTCCTAGTTTTAAAAGTTCCAGTGTGGAGTATTTCCTAGTTACAGAACTGTTAGCTTTTTTCTTTTCTTTTTTTTTTTTTTTTTTTTTTTTTTTTTTTTTTTTTTTTTTTTGCCTTTTGTGTCAATGGTTGAATCTGAGGGCAGCCTTAGCTACTTTTATCTTTAGGTCATTTTCTTTTTTACTATTATCTGTCTTTTCCTCTGAGTCCTTGGACCTTACACAAGTTAAAGTGCCATGCTTTTTTTTCTCTCTCAAGCTCTGCAACTGGTCCTGCCAAGTCCTCCCTAGACTTTTCATCTTCCCTTGCGTGGGTCATAACTTTTATTCTGCAAAGTGGCCACTCTCCCTCTCTGGGCACTAAGTTTGGTTCCAAAGCCAGTAAAAGTTTTCCTAGCCTCTGGATAATGTTTAACAAATATTCACATACCCACATCATACCCCAACATTTACAACATAGTTGTGGCCCACATTTGTGTATGGCTGGGTTCTTTTTTAGTTACAGATTTTATAATCCATTGTATAACCCATGTGACTATAGCTACTGCCATTAAGCATATGAGGTTTGATTGCCTTCTCCCCTGGGTTCCTGATAGCTGCTCCTGGATTTAGGAATCAGGGTCCAGCTGGTCTGCCGCCAAGGCAGCAGGAACAGCAGGGCTTCCCCGAATCCACAGCCCTAAGGCTGGTTTATTTATCCTGCCACCTACACCAGTTTGTCGCCTGACCTCTCGGGGTCTCCTGCTCTATCAAAAAAATCATATAACATATCTTTATGTGAATTTTTCATTTTATAACTTGGGTAGGGAGGGGGTAAATGGAGGAACTTACAAGATGGCTCCTAGAAGCCCCTCCTCAGTCAATTCTCTTCAACAGGCGCCCGCTCCTCCCCATGGAGGAGATGGGCAGTTGGGACACAATACCTATGTCACTAAACATAATATACTATATAAATGGGGGGGTGAAAAAACATATTATATAAATGAAGTCAAATTAAAAAATCATGTGATCATCTCCATAGACACAAAAAGCCTCTGAAAAAATCCAGCATACATTCATGTTAAACATTCTAGAGGGAACTGGGCTGGCAGGAACATACCTTAACATATTTAAGGTTATATACAACAAATCCACAACCAACATCATTCTATGGTGAGAAATCCAGTCAGTGATTCCATCCATTTAAAATCTATGAACCACACAATGATAAGTCCAGGAAATAATCTGTGTTGGTGCAGTAGTGGCACTTAGATCTTGAGGGTTATCAACAGCTCTTGAATTGGACCTAAGGGCCCCACGATTGGAGAGAACTCATATATGGTTTTGTAAACATAGCCAAATACACATGCTTAGATGGGGCATAGATCCTACAGCAAAACCTACACGTCCCTAGACCAACATAATATCTTCCTGTATTCTAAATATGCATTCTTATATTTAGAGACAAGTGTATTTATCACTACAAATCAAAGAAGCTTCGTTTGGTAACAGAGATTATTACAAAATTCCACAACTGTTCAAACACAGAGAGCAAGTGTCTGTGTGATGCCAAGCCCTAAGTGACACTTCTACAATGCGACCCCTATACTGAAGTCTCAGGGAACATAGTGTAACACAGGGGTATCAAAAATGCTAATGTATCTCTCATTTCTTAGAAAGCTACAATTGGCCAAAGCGCAGAGAATAAGAGACTGCAGAGTGCTTACCCCAGGATAAGCACTATATGAAACCTCTGTCACCCAAGTCTCAGGGAAAATTGTGGAAGAGGAGGCAGAAATATTGTAAGAAACAGAGGTAAGAGATGACCACAGGAAACAGAGTTTTGTAGATAGCTGTCAAGTACTCATATGAACTCATAGTAATGGTGACAACATGCACAAGTCCCATGCAAGTTTAAACCAGACAAACTCTCAGCAAAGAAGTGGGTAAGAAGACTGAACTTAGCTGAGGAACTATTGGCTTTCTGGGAGAAAGAAAGTTGATTTCCTCTAATTATATGACACTACATAGGTTAACTATCTCCAGTGGATGGATGTGCAATGAAGAACATTTCGGGTCCCAAACTTGATTCGATAGGCCTTAACTATATGACAGAGTACATAAAATACAGTGGGAGTGTTATAAGGCAGGAGAAGATAAGGAGAAGGTCTATACATGGTCAATTTTTATTAAATGAAATTCAACTCAGAAAAGGTTATAAAAATATTTTTAAAAATAGAGAATGGGAGGGTGGAGAGATGGCTTAGTGGTTAAGAACACTGGCTGTTCTTGTAGAAGACCCAGGTTTGAATCCAAGCACCCACATGGCAGCTAACAACTTTCTATAACTCCAGTTCCAGGGGATCTGATGGCCTCTTCTGTCCTCAGTGGGCATTCCATGACACGGGTGCACTGACATACATGCAGGTGATACACTCATACCCATTATATAAAAATAATAAATATAATATTTTTAAAAATAGAAAATAGGGCCTGGCATGTTGACCCACACCTTTTATCCCAGTACTTGGGAGACAAGAGGCAGGTAGATCTCTGTGAGATTGAAACCAATAGGGTCACACAGGGAGTTCCAGGCCAGCTGAGGCTGTAAGGAGACCCTATCTCTAAAATACCTAAATAAGTAAGTAAATAATGCATACATACATAAATAAATGAATAAATAAATTTAAGAAAAAAGATAATGGAATAATGGGCAATTAAATGATATTTGTGGCAAAATGCATGCTACATATGTTTGAAAAATAAAGTGGCATGTATTATGTAAACAATGAACACTTGGAAACAGTTAATTCTAGGTGTAAAGGTCCTTTTAAATAAGAATGTTGCCATCCTTAGGGATTTGTGGGACTGTGTTGTGGATATTCCTGTTACTAATATTATATAAAGCATTTGGAATTACAGTTACAAAGATCACTGTCTTGCATTTTTAAACAATAAAAGACTTCCAACCCACATAAATTTTAAAGTGAAGTAATTGATCTCACCCAAGGCATGGCCCTTTTGGATGATGTTGATAGATAATAATATAATATAATGACCAATAAGTTTGGAATTATTTTTTTAAAACTAAGCACAACATTGAATAATAAATATATATGCTACTTTAGAGAACTCTGTGTTGACATGTGAAATTAGATTTTTAGATAACCACTGTAAATTTCTCAGAAAGGAAGAGTATTATAAATCATGTTTTCTCTAGCTGAAGCAATATAAGAAAAAGTGGGATAGACTATAAAGACGGTTTTAAAAGTATGTAAGAAGGAACCTAATGACAACCACCAATTAATTGACCACTGATACACACACAGAGAGAGAGAGAGAGAGAGAGAGAGAGAGAGAGAGAGAAAGAATGTGCACCAACACACACATATACACACAAACATGTGCATATATACATATATATATATATACACATACACAGTTATAATCAGAAAAATATAAGGAAAATATTGATTGATAAACAAATTTTTTAATTTTATATTTAATAATCACACGATTAGAAGAAGCAGTTCATTACAGCTTTAAAATATTCAGTTACACATTCCAGAGCAAGGATACATCTCTTTCAAAAGTGACTGTAAATATTTGGGTTCACAGTTGAATTAATACAATTATACAATATTGAACTCAGTTTATAAACTCTGTAAGACATAAAATTAAATGATTTTTTCTACCCTTTAAAGAAGATCTCCATTTTGTTTTAAAATATGCTGTTTCCTACAATTTTAATGCTACTAATACTTAGATGCTTGCACATGCATTTTTAATCTCTGTGTATCAGATCGTTAATAGTCCCAGTCGGTTACACTCAGATCATTACTACCTGAGTACGGATGTAAAGTCATTAGGTAGATTTCACTGGTAATTTTTATCACCTGTACTGTTTAACATGAATTACGTTTTCTGCTTCTTCCTCAAATATGTCTTTTTTAAATTTTGTTGATTTTTTTGTGTGTATATCATACAGAATATCCCACACAATCTTACTCATCCTTATACACACATCCAAAATGACACCCTCCCATAACCTCCCCCTCCCACACACTGGAGCCCATACACTCTGTCATCCCTGTTACTGTCCACTGTGTTGTTGGCACCCCAGCCATTCCCCAGTGGTTGTCCTTATGCTGAATCTAGTCTATCTAGACTATCGGTCTATCTAGAAATCCTTGTTTTAGGAATATCAGCTCTTCCTCACCTAGCAGAAATCAGTTGTCAATATTACTTTAGATAAGATTGGGATCTGCTGTTTATTTTCCCAGTTCTATGCTGGGTTACTGTCTGGGAGTCTTTTGGGCCATGGGACACCCTGGCCAATAACTCAAAGGAAGTTGTCTCCAGTCTGGCATTGAATAAACAAATTTTTATGCATATGTGACTATGTTTGTATGTATATGTTTGTATGTCTATATGTGTTATTCTCTGTAAAGTGCTCATCAATGACCTTAATGTCTCCCAACAAATTATTTTATGGTCCACTATTATTACTGAGATGAATGAAAAATTTGTCATTCAAAAATCAAAGCACCTCTTCTGTAAAATGGAATAATGATTTACTTGGCTCTTATCACAGTCATGTTACCGATTATACTTTGTAAAATACTTTCATGTATACTCTCCACTGAAACAGTCACTGAACATGGAATTTTCTTTAGATTGCAAAAGAAAGAATAGGGAAAATTTATAAATATTTATGGGTATAAATTTCAGATTTTTTTTCTGCAATGTTACTTTTCTTTATATTCATACTGTTTGAGGGGCTGAAGAGACGGCTTAGCAGTGAAGAGCACTTGCTGGTCTTCAAGAGGACCTGGTTTGTTTTCCAGAGCCTAAATGTCAGCTAACAACTATCTGTGACCTCAGTTCCATGGGATCTAATGCCCTATTCTGACCTCCAAGGGCTTTGCATGACACAGGTGTATTTACATACCTGTGGGCAAAACACTCATACACATAAAGTAAAAATAAATAATTTGAAAAAAAATTACATTTCTAATGTTTGGAATTAATAATGGAGTTCTTTCTCTATTTTTACAACTTTTGGATCTAATACATTTAGTAGTCTAACCATTGATTTTTGGCTAAACTTTTATAATGCTAGAAAAATAAATGTTGTTTCTTAGGCTGGTGCCATGTAGCTGGCAAAGTTGCTGAGAGCCCATGAGTTTCCCAGAACTTAGTCTTCCCTTTCTCCATCATCTCACACTCTCAGACCTTGCTGGGGCTTCCTAGATCATCCATGTCACCCCTGGTAAGTCTATAATGCTCCAAATCAAGTCCATTTTCATGAGCATTTTGAGCATCATAAATTGAACTCTGAGCATTTTAAAAAAACCATGAATTGAGTAAGTAGGGAGATGGGTGGGTGAGGAAATGAGATAGGGGAAATGTTATTAAAGTGCATCTTATGAAACTCCCAAAGAATTATTAAAATATTTTGAAATATCAAAATAATAAAAATAATTAATTGTGAAAATTATCTTTACAAATACTTATCCTCATAACAAAAGCAATATTTCATCATCTTCAACCATCACAGCAGTAACTTAAGCTGCAATCCCTATTCAACTAAGTGACAAAAATTAGCCTTTTGTTGATTCCTCATATGTGATCAGCTTCCCCCCAGTCCATTCTCTCAGTCATCATGTCTATACTGTGAAAGTCTGAACAAAATTTCTTTTGATCAACTTTATATTTCCTTCACTAAGCAGGTTCTTGGTATAGTATAAGTACTGAATAAACTTTTCTGAAAACAGCAAAGAGTGTATGAAGATGGAATAAAACAACCTCACAGACAATGAAATTAGCAAGTAGGAAGGAAATAAGGGTAGGGATTTCTGACAGCAGCACACATGCCTGGTGGTTTGATGATGGCCTACACACAAACAGTGGGCACAGACTACAACCTGCCCAATGCTATCAGAACATTCCTACATAAATGCACCTGAAGTTTTCAAGTAATCATGGGTGTAGCAGTCTGTAGAACATCATACAATTTTGTGATGAAGTTTCAATTTGGCTTTAAATCTTTAGATTCTTAGAATGTATTGTATTGTGCTCTGAATGACCACTGTCCTGCTTTAGAAATATGCCTTTGTAAGGAGAATCTCCTGATAAAAATTACAGCCTGATGGTTGATGGTATCCAAAAGTGCTTCTTCTTGTTCTGTTTGTATAGCATTGGAATTGCCTTCACTTTTGTCTTAAGGCAACACAAAGCAATCAACTTGTTGAGACTGTAGATTTCATATTGAAAGCTCATCATGAAATGTGTGTTTCATTAATTTGCTATTTTCTCTGCTGAGCAAGTAAAATAAATGTTTCTTCTTAGGGATGTAATGAAAATTCACTTATCCTATGAAAAGCATAAGAAACCTTAAGCATGCATTAATATACAATACTGATATTCTCAACAAACTTAGATTCATAATCCCTTGCGGGAAATATGTATTTAACTTGAAGAATATAGACAGCACTTGTCCTTATAAACAAATTCTCGTTGTTTAAATTTTAAAAAGTTCTCTGAAATGATGAAACTTCCCTGATAATGAATCCAATAATGGTACTGTTGGGTGGGTTTTTATAACTTAGTCAGAAACTTAGGATTTTCTAATGAGTAACTGGCTAAATATTTTTAAAATTTTTAAAAATTGTACTTCAAGACATATTATTAAAATGAAACAGACTTTTTTATGTTTGCCACCAAGTTGCCACCAAATAGGCTGCATATGTCACTTTTAAAATCCTACCATTCTATGAATGAAAACTGTCTGAAATAATCCCATTGTGATTATTCCCTGAAAAAGATAGTGAATGAAGGCACTCATCATAATTTACATGAAGCCAAAAGTTAATATGCAGAATGGTGTGTTTAAACAAACTAGCAAATCTAGAGCTTTACTACACATTCTAATACTTCAACAAATATTTACTGATAATTGAATTTGTGCAATGAAATATACCAGTCTGTAGAAATGTATAGATGGATAAGAACATGCTTTCATAGGCTAAGCCCTTACTTTTTTGTGGATAAGCCAAATACAGATAAAGGCCTTTTTGAGAAGGATGGACTTACATAAATATCTATATTTGGAAGCTTTTAGGCACTTGAAGCAAAATAAGTCAGTCAACCAATGCTTGACTCATGAAATATATCAGGATGGCTGAAAGTGGAGGAATAATTTAGTTGGAAAACAGTGAAGGAATGATTTTAGCTGAAGGAATGAGATTTGGCATGAACATATGGGGTGGATGTTCTAAGAGTACCCTACTTTCTTTTGTTGATAGTAAATAGCATTTGGGATGATGGGATGTGAGAATAGCCTGTTTGTCTAGGTTATTCGAGATCCAATCCCATTGAAACCCCATTAGACTGGTCTTTAATCTGTAGTGGTTTTCTTTTTCTGCAAACTTCTTGATTCCCTGATGTAACTGTCTGCTGAACAGCAGCCATTAAGGAGTTCAGCATGGAGAATTCTCAGCAAGATAAAAGTAGATCTACATATGACCCAGCTGTATCCATGTCATATGCACAACGGACTCCATATCCTACTACAGACATACATTCTCAGCCACATTCATTACTGGATGCCCAGCAATGCTAAGCATTGAGAAGTAGATCCAGACCATTGCTGCACAGTGAAGCTATTCCTTCTACGTGCATCTCTTCACTATTCCAAAGAAGCAGCTGCAGTTGAATAGCTAGGATAATCTTCAATATGATTTCTCTTTCATGTGACACTCCCTAGTAATTCCTTAGTGCTGATAAAATGAGGACACATGACTCAGTTGACTTTGAATTCATTACATGATTCATTGAGATAATGATCTTAAAGTAAAATATGGATAGCTTTTTTCATTTCATGATTTTTAAAGGTCTTTTAAGCATATCTCTACTTAAATGAGTGTGTTAATGGTTTTTAGAATGGATATAATCAAGTAATCCTAAATTGACTTAACTCCTACAGAAAAATGAAAATAAAAATAACTAGGGAATGGAAGAAACCTACATATCTTCAGCTGATGAGTAGATGATATGTTGCATACACACGATGGAATTCTATACAGTTGTAAAGAAAAACATAAATATAAAATATGCAGGAAAATGGATGGAAGGAAATACGGGAGGTAACCCAGACCCAGAGAGACAAAAGGTAGATGTTTTCTCTTATGTGTGGATGCCAGTTCTGAATCTTTTGATTTGAATACAGAACTGAAGTAACCAATAAAGCCAGTAAAGAAAAAAAAAGGAACACGAGGAGAGAGAGAGAAGGAGCTGCAGAGAGAGGAGTAGTAGGACAAAGGTGCTATGAAGGGGGAAAATGGAAAAGCAAAAATGGGTGTGATCCTTAACTGAGTATGGCAGAGGAGCGTTAATACGGAAAGAGAAAAGGAAGGAGAAATGAATATTGCTATGGATGATTGAAAAATCTACAGGTAAACACGTTATAAGCTTACATTAAATGAATATGACTTATCATATGCACATGCCATATCATATGCATATATTATATGTATTTTTAAATTTATGCATTTTAGAGAGAGACTGAGAGAGTTATATCACCGGAGATGAAAATATTTCCCATAAGAGCTAAAGATCACTTAAGAAAAACTCCAGCGGAAACCATAAGAAACCTTTTGATCTGTTGTCCACAGAGGTGGTGGTCTAGGGATGGTCCAAGGAACTCTCTTACCAAAATAAGTCTTTGCAGTTGTCCCTGGTTGTTTCCCGATACATGAAGGTAAGACCCTGTGGCTGAAAATACCACACTTTTTGGACACACAGTCCTTGGAGGAATAGAGATGGATCTGACAAGGAAGCCTCTTCTCTGTAAACTAGCTCTCACTATCAGAAGATGCTATGCACGCTGGCAAGAGAGAAAAACAAGCAACAGTCCATCGCATCTGTGAACCTTATAAGTCACAACGATGACTGACCTGGGAAGATATTCTTTATTGAAAATAGTAGCACTTTTATCTTGAGAGGGACCAACAGCTTTTTTTTTATTGTACTTAAATCCCATTCAGTAGGAGGACATTCATTCCTGCTGTTGTAAGCATAGTTATATACCCATTTCTGGAAAGGTCGAAGAACCCAGAGGAGAGCCTGCTACTGCCATTTTCCTAAACTAATATAATTTCTAACTGTATTCTAAATAATTATCTTAATACCCACACATAACTTTATCTCACCCTTCAGAAATGAAGTTTTTCCCATCAAATGAATTAGGGAAATCCCTAAATGTTTAATGCAGAGAATCAGTGACCGTGTGGTATACAATGCCAACTCATACAGCTACAATGCAAACTTTGTACCTAAGGGTTTGGGAACATGGAAAAAGAGGGGATGAAAAGAACCAAAGAACCATTATTCATACTGAAAGATAGTGTCTGTTAGCTGTCATAGGGAAGCTGGAACTATGCATCTTCACAGTATTATCGCTTAAACAAAACCTGCATAATGACAAGCCCTATTGACATGCCACTGTGGGTGGAAGAAATTCCCCAAGCCTCCACCTTTAGATTTAGAGCTACAGGAAATCAAGGACTGCTAAAGGAGGGAGAATCACTTTTCTCTAGGAATGAGCTTCTTGAATAGATTGTCCAATCATAAGTGCTCAGTCCTAAACAAATGTACATAAGAACAACACTGAATGGACTCAAAAGGAGATGATAGAAAGAAGATTGATAGATAGATAGATAGATAGATAGATAGATAGATAGATAGATAGATAATAGATAGATATATGGTAGATAGATATATGTTAGATGATCAATGATCAATGATATATAGATAATAGATGAGAGAGAATGTCTGTTCCAAATAAAGAAGAAATCATCTTGAATTTGAGAAGGAGTAGAGGAAATATGTGGGGGGCAGTGGGAAGGGGAGAGAGCTGGGTGCAGAAGAGGTAAATAGCATAATAATATATGAAATTGTTTAAAAAACAAATTATAACAAAAGAAAAATTAAACAGTAAGTTAAAAACAAATCAATGAACATATTTCTTTGTCCTTTGATTTGCAAGAACCCTTTCCTATCCTTATTTCTATACTTCTCTTTAATAGCAATGAAGTTGTGGGGGAAGGGATTAAAAAAAGAACTACAAATAAATTTCTGGATACTCATCTGGATTTGAAACACTTACTCTGAAATCCAGTGAGGCAAACTGGATTTCAAGGAGGGAGACTATCTATTCTCAAATTTGGTAGCAGAAATATACAGTTTGATGCTATCAATGTAGTGAGTTGCTAAATAATTACTTTGACACCTGCTCTCCATGAAGAAGGGATGGGTAAATAATGTTTTTAGCAGTAGGCTTATTCTATAAAGCTGTGGTGTGTAACCAGAACAATGATAATAGCAATAGCCAGTATTGTTTGAGGAACTATGGAAACTTTCCACTCAATAACTCCAAAAGAGGGAATTTATTCCTGACACTGGGGCTTTTATTTGTTTGCTTGTGTTATCTGATAGGAATATTGTCATCTCATTATAGAATAAGTCATCCTAAACTTTTTTATTTCATATAAGCATACATTTAAGAAGTTTCTGAAAAAGTAGGTTTATATATGATTTTTTCAAAAGGATTTATTGTTACTTATCTCTTCTCATATAATAACTCTGCCCTGCCCTCCTGGATTCCCCACACCATTGAATACTCACATGAACCAAACACCAAACCCCTTATTATTTTCCAGGCATCTGGATTTTCCATATAACAGACATATGGAACGTTTCTAAGACAGCATTGGCTTATGAGAGAGAACATGCAATTTTGTCATTTTGGCTCTTTGTTCTTACATTTTTATTGGATTATTTTCATACAATATATTTTTATATAATTTAAATCCCCTCCCCAATCTGTACCTCCCCCCACTGCCCCACACAAAATATAATGTATTCGCTTATGTATATAGCATGGCCTGTAGAGTGTGACTTGTTTCCCCTGTCCTTCAGTTAGTTCATCCACTGTGCACACCGAGTCCCATCCACGCATGCCACTGTCATTCCCCCTAGCACCAGCAATCAGGTGCCAAAAAGTTTTAGGTTGGTTTGGGATTTCTCATCCACTTCCCCAATCCTATCATGATATTTTTGTCTGATCTGAGCTTGCCTAGGGCTTCTGTATGCTGTCATAATTGCTGTGAGTTCCTATGAACAGTTAACCAGCTGCCTGGAAGATTGTTTCCTTGTGGCCCTCCACCCCTTCAGGCTCTTAAATCTTTCGACCTCCTATTCTTCAATGATCACTGAAACTTAGGAGGCAGAGGTTTGAAACAGGTATTCTATTCAAGGATAAATGTTATGTGGCCTCTTGTTCTCTGCACATTGGTCAGTTGTGGGTTTCTGTGTCAATCACCATCTGATGTATAAGGAAACTTCTTTGATGAGAGTTGCAAGTTGCATTCATCTTCTGGGTACAGATTGTTCTGAGGATGTCACTTAGGCTAAGCATTTCACAGCACTTATTCTCTGCATTTGACAAGTTCTGGAATTTTGTAATTGTCTCCATCTTTTGCAAAAAGAAGCTTCTTTGATGATGAGTTGTAGATACACTTCTCTCTCTATATATATATATATGGATTAATATTTAGAATAAAGTAAGACATTATGTTGGTCTAATGAAGTGGCAAAAGTATGTTTTTCACTAGTATCTATGACCTCTCCAGTCATGTGCATTTGGCTGTGTTTACAGTACCATACATAAATGCCCTCCAATTGAGAGGCCTCCAAATATACAGCAATGAGCTATACTTAAAATTGAAGTGCCACTACTAAACCAACAGTGCTAGTATTCTGGGACAGTCCTTGTTGTTTATGTGGCTTTCAAGCTGGGTAGGAGTGCCTTTCTCCCTTGGCAGCTTCTATACGATCCTCTGATACCATGTGATCTAGTCTTCATAGGGGAGACTTCCAGGTCAGTTGCACCTCCACTGTTTTGAGTTCTGTGTCTGAAGTTTTGCCTGTCTTCAGCAATAGGGGATTACCTTATATTTGGGCAAGGCAATCAAGGGCTGTGGCCAAGGCCTGTGTTATTTTGAGAGTCTCCTTGACTTCTCTGACATCTGAGAAGCAACTTGAAAGGAGATGTCTTCTGTTTGGAAGTCTTTATATTTTAATGTTGCTGTTGTTATATATCCTTCAGGTATACACTGGCAGTCGTATATTTCTTGTTTGTGCTTTTTTCAGTATGACTTTGAGCTAATACATTTACCTATGCTTTTTCATACCATCTAAGCATTATTTATCTCTCCTCTCACTCCCCATATATCCCTTGCTACTCTCTCACCAGTTAAAATCTCTGCCCTTTTCCCCATTTCTCCATTAATAACACCTGTCTCCTATTATCTCACTCACTCAAGCTCTTTCTTCTCCTTTATCACCATGGTTCCTTTTCCATAGCGAAGTCCTGCAGTTAAATTAGGATGTATACTCACATCTAGAGACTTGGAGCTAAGATTCACAGAAGAGAGGACATATGTTGCTTGTAGTTCTGAGTCTGTGTTAATTCATTTATAAATGGTCTCTAGTTCAGTCATTTACCTGAAAGTGTCCTAATTTCATTTTAATTTACTGCTGAGTAGAAATTCACTGTGTAAATGTACCACATTTTCATCATCCATTCATCAGTTTTGGGATATTGAGGTTCTTCCCATTTTTCATTCATAGTGCAAAAAGTATTAACTTACTGTGCAAACATCTCTGCAGTACAATGAGTGTGTTGGGTATATTCACAAGAGTGGTGTGACCAAATCATATGGTAGATGTATTATTAGCTTTTTAGAAAGTTCCATTCTGATTTCCACAGTGGTTGTACTAGTTTGCACTCCCAAAAGAGTGGATGAGGGTTCCCCTGTCCCCAAATCCACGTAAATATTTGGTGTCTTGATTTAACTTATTCTTAGCTATTGTGATTGGGGTTAGAAGAAATCTTAAAAATAATTTTGATTTGTGTTTCCCTGATTATTGAGGTTGATGAGTATATTTTAAAGTATTTATTTCTTTTAAAATATTTCATTTAGTTTATTATTTTTTGTACGAGTATATTGCCTGCATGTATATAAGTGCACCATGTCACATAATGCCTGGAATTGTAATAATGGATGGTTGATAGCTGCCATGTGGGTGCTGGGAATCAAACTCGGGCCTTCTGCAGGAACAGTTAGTTCTCTTAAAACGCTGAACCTTCTCTCTAGCCCATTTTAACATGTTTCTTAGCCACTGTTCTTTCTTCTTTTGGGAGCTCTGTGTTCAAATTTAGTCTATTTTTAAATTGGGTCATTTGTTTTCTTGCTTCTATGTGTTTTTTGAGTTCTGTATATATTCTGGATATTAGTGCTCTGTCAGATTAATAGCTGGTGAAGATTTTTCCTACTCTTTAGGCTTCCTCCTCACTTGGCTCCTTGTTTCCTTTACTGAACAGAAGCTTTTTTAGTTTAATCAGGTCCCATTTGTTGATTGTTGATTTTTAATTCCTAAGTGAATGATGTCCTTTCCTGCATCTATATCTCGCAAAGTGCTGGCTACCTTTTCTTCAACTGTTTCAATGTTTCAGGTTTCACATGGAGGTCTTTGATCCATTGCAAGTTTACTTTTGCTCAGGTGATAGGAATGGGTCTAATTTCATTCTTCTGCATGTGGAGATCTAATTTTGCCAGAAGTATTTGTTGAAGATGCTGTCTTCCTTGCAGTGTGTATTCCCTGGCACCTTTCTCAAATATCAGGTGGCTTTAATTGTGGGTCCTAATATTTGGATCCTTTATTTTATTCCATTCAACTGCAAATCAGCAACATCAGGCTGTTTTTATGGCTGTGGCTCTGTAATATAGACTGAGGCCTGGTATGGTGATCTCCCTCAGCATTGCCTGTTTGGCTTAGCAGTGCCTTGTTATCTATGGTCTTTGTGTTTTCATATGAATTTTAGAATTGATTTTTCTATCTCTACTCCTCTTTCCTATTCTGTTAATAGTAGTCAAAATCATAGTATCATAGTATTTGATGTCTTTCATCAAGATTCTTACTTTGTTCAAAGTCTAAATAGTTCCTGGTATTTGATCCTGTGCCCAGAATGAGCATATGCTTACAGGGCTAGAAATGAAATGTTTCCTAGACATGTTCTTCAGTGAAAAACAATAGTGTGTGTTGCTAGGCTTACAATTAAAAAATAGTCCATGACAATTGCATTATGCTGAAACAATGTTTAGGTTACTTTACTATAAAAGATTCATCAAAATTAGATGACATATTCCCCGGGTACAGTAGCCTTCCTGGTTCCATTGTAATGAACTGAGAGTCAAAGACCTCAGAATGGATCACTGTGTGTAGTAACAGAAACATCCACATAAAAACAAAGAACGAATTCAGTATTCCAACTTCAAAGTGGTGTTTTAAATGTGAAATCAACATTATACTTCTCAGATTGTTAGAAAGTTGTTTTACCAGAAGCAATGAAGAACAACAGAACTTGCTGTGTCTGGGTCTTATTTTAGGAATGAAATATTGCACCACCTCAAGGGAAGTTGATGCTCAAAATTTGTTTTCAAAACGTATTGAAGAAATTATAATTCATAAGAGCATGCCAGTCAGAGGGAAGTTATTGAAAAATATGTTGCCAGTTCTCATTTAAAATTCTCTCTAAGAAAGGTCTTGCCTATTTCTACATTTGTACAAGATTCATAAGTTCTTACTGCAGTTTTATTTATCTATGAACCATCTATAAAATTGATCAACTAAAATTCATTGTAATACTAAAAGAAATATGATAGTAATCACTCTATGATAATTGAATGTACATATCATTTCTTCTTAGAGAATATATGATTGATCAACAGGTGCTGACCAGTATTATTTATGCTTATTTAGAATCACGTTGAAAAGTGATCACTTGAAGTAACAACCTCTTATATAAGTTAGAATTTCATAACCCAGATCTGATATATTCTGACAAATATACTTGAAAGATATTGTATTCTCTTGTTCAGAAAGTTGAAGTTATTACAATAATCTTCCACATGATATTTCTAAGTGTTTGGTGAATTTACTCAGATTCATAACAGCTTTTGAAATGGGAATCTGGGTTATTGCTTATTTAAAAGATGAACTAAGGATCAATGGTGAGACCAAGTGTGTGAACAGATGCTCTTAATTCATTTTAATGCTTAGCCTCTGGACCACATTGTCCTTTGGGAAGAATAATTATCTTGGCTGCTGCTACCCTGACCTAGATCATAAAGCTTTGCAGAGAGGACTCATACCTTTCATTCTTCATGCTGTCAGGTCTTTCAATCTATGTCAGCACAGGAAACAATAATAACAACATATTTCTAATGTTATCGCTTACTTGAAAATAAGTTAAACAAGGCTCCAGGCTGTTCTGAAGATGCAGGGGTTTTTAAAATTAATTTGATCATGATAATTTTACTCACATATGATCCTAGTGTTACCAAAACTGCAAAAAGTTTGTAAATATGTCAATTTATCATTTGATTACACAAGATATTTTCCCAAGGAAGAAATATTAGTGTAGATTTTAATATTTTTTATAGTTTTCAACATATAGTTACATATAGATTATTCTATATTTAAAAAAATTATGAATAAGGTTTTCCCATGAGTTTTTTTAGTTTTGTTTTTAATATTTAGAGAATTTCATACATGAGTACACTGCATTTACATAATTTTCACCTCTCCCTCGCTACCCTCCAAAACACCCTGTCTCCTCCCCTCCCTAATTCACAACTTATTCTACACACACACACACACACACACACATACACACACACACATACACACACAGACACACACACACACACACACACACACTACTGAGTTCAATTAGAGGTTCTTCTATGCACATATGGCTGACCACTTAGGGTAGGAGGAATTTCCCTGAGGAAAATTTGTTCTTTCTCCCTCAGAAGCCATTGACTGTCTGTGCTTTTCATTTAGAGGATAAGTCCTGTTCTAGTGATCCTTCAGTTGCTGTGACAAAACACTCTGACCAAAACTAAATCAGGGAGTCAAAGGTTTATTTGGCTTACATCTCCCTGGTCACAGTTCATCAGGGAGGCCAAGGTATGATCTCAGGCCAAGAACCTGGAGGCAGGGGCTGAAGCCCAGGCCTTGGAGGAACACTGCTTAATGGCTTGCTCCTCTGGCCCATGCTCAACTTGCCTACCTGCCCAGGGGTTGCACCACCCACAGTGGACTGGGCTCTCTCTCTCACATCACTCAGTAATCAAGAAGATGCCCCACAGACATGGCTACAGGCCAGTCCAATGGAGGTAATTCACCAACTGAGGCTCCCTCTAGCCAGGTGTGTCAAGTTAACAAGTAAAGCTATCTAGAAAAAGGTCTTTGTGAAACTTCTTCCATCCGTGTTTGCATGCCGACCAGAGTAGCCTTTGCAAGACTTGTATGGGCAATCACATTGTCAGTAGTTCATGGGTACAACATCCATTCTTGTCATATCCAGAAGTACTCCAGAGGCTTAGACTCTTAAAATCTTTCCATTCTGCTCTTCTGTTATGTTCTCAGAGCCTTAGGTTAAGGGGTTATGTTATAGATGTTCCATTTGGGCTATACATCACACAGTCATTTGTTCTCTACACCTTTAAACTATGTATCTATGCAATAGTCACATTTTGTTGCAAAAGTATTTTCTTTGAATGCTGGGCATGGTAGCACACACCTTTAATCCCAGCCCTGAGGAGGCCAGGCAGGCAGATCGCTGGGAGATCAAGGCCAGCATCGTCCACATAGTGACTTCCAGGCAGGCTGAGATTAGGAAACCCTGTCAAACAAAATAAAAAAGAACTTCTTTGATGAGGGATGAGAGTTGTAACAATCTGTGGGTATAAGAACTAGTTTAGGAAAATGGTAGTAGTAGATTCTCCTCTAAAGTCTGTGACCTCTGCAGTCACTGATTCTTGGCTAAGATTACAGCATCAGACATAGGTTCTATTCTCTTAAGTAGGTCTTAGGTACAATTAGACAGTTGCTGATTACCTTCAAACTATAAGTGTCACTATGACACTGTTGGAGATTTCTAGCCAGGTGAGTTCTGTGGTTCACAGGCTATACACCTGGGTAGGATGTGGATAGCATTGTGCACCTTGCACAACACATGCTGATACTATTAGTATGGGAGCTAGTCCTCAAGGAAGAGGATTCCAGGTTAGGTCCAGCATTATTTCTCCATGTTCTGTGTCTAAAATATGTGGTTTCTTCATCAATAGGATCTTACTTTAATGTTTTCTGTCAAGTAACCAAGGTAGCCTATATTGTTTCCTGGGGGTCTATTGACCTCCCCCCCAATGACAAACATCTCAAAGTGTGGCTTCCCTTGCTTAACACTGGGATTTTGTTGGTCTACGATTCCAAACCATCTTCTGGCTTCCATAGTCATTGCATGCTCATGATATACTACATACATGAAAGCAAAACACTCATAAATATGAAAAAAAAATTTTTAAAGTATATATTCAATGCATGCATATGTAAGATGTATATATACTAAATTCATAAAAATAACTATATATGCATATTTATATGAGTACTTTTATCTGTTTGTGTAAGAAAGGTCTTCCTGTAACCCCAGCTAGCCTGGAATGCAGTATGTAGAACAGGCTGGCTTTGATCTCCTAGAGATTTTCCTGTCTCTGCCTTCCTAGTCCAGGACTAAAGCCATGGACCAAAAATGCCAGGCTATATGTGAGTACTTTAAAAATAGTTTTATTGAATCTTCATGAATTTCATCCACTATATTTTGATTATATACATTCTCCCAACCCCACCCCCATACTATTTCCACCCCTCATTATGATTTTTTCTTTTTTTAATGGCCTATCAAACCTAAATCTAATTTGCATTCCTCAAATGCTCCTGGGTGTGGGCCTATCCCTTTTAGTCTTGTCACATACCAGGCATCACACCTTTAAAGAAAAATGATTTTTCTTTCTCTTGGAAGTTAACAAATTGCCAGTAGATGCTCAGTTAAGTAAGAGTATGAAATTATGTCTTTTCCGGTGCTTTTTCCAAGCATCCTTAGTGTTATTTATCTCTCCTCTGTCCCTTTCCCTCCTTATCAACCTCCCTGTTCCATCCACAGTTAGGTTCCCAGACCCTGTATTTCTCCCCTTTCCCACTTCATAGCACGCGTGTCCTACTACACCCCTCTCTAGATCTCCTGTTTCCACCCTCTCTAATGGTCTCTTTCTACCATCCTTGCTTCCACGGTTAAGCTAAAATTTTGTGGTTGTCGTTGTTGTTCCCCCTTGTAGCCAAAATACCTGTGAGCAGTGGGATTGCAAACAAGATACAGTTATGACAGGAATCTTGATCTGCATCAAAACATTTTTTCTACATCTAGCAAAATATTACTGAAGAAAGTAAAGTTACTAAAAGGTAAATATGCAACTCCAAAGAGTGAAAAACAGCCTTTTATGTTAAAATGGCATATTTCATCCCTAGGTGACATATCAACAATGCAACCTCTACACCAAAGACCCAGGAAACATAGTAGAAGAACAGGGGAGAAAAAACGTAAGAGCCAGAGCGACAAGACACCTGCTGCTAGTTAATGCGTTCTAGACACGATATGAATGCTGCACCAATGAAATCTCCGTAGTATGGTGGTCTAATGAGATCACAAAATGCTAAAATCAGTCAGCAGGCAGAGATGGAGGAGCGGAATATCGTAGGATCCCAACTCAAGATGAACTGTGGGGAAACGATGGATGCCGAGTTAGGGAGAATCAGCTTCTTCCAGGGACTAGCTCCCTGAGAGGTTATCCAATACCAAATGGACAGCCCTAAAAACAGGTATGCATGAGTAAAACTAAGTGGACCCAGTATACGACACACACATATTTGTATATATATGCATATTTATAAATGTATGTATATATCTATTACTAATATATGTATGCATTTATAACAATAATCACTGAAGAGGAAAAGAAACTGAAAGGGAGTGGGGGATATGGAAGATGCGGTTGGTGGGGAACTTAGAAGGATGCAAGTAGTGTAAAGCCAGTACTCATGTATGAAATTCTCAAAACTAAACTATAATTTAAAAAAATTAAGATAATACAAAGTTATGAAAAAAGGTGGTATCTTCCATGTGGAAAGCAGCTTTCCTGGATTGGAAATTTGAGTTGATTCTCTCTACTGGAGTATAAGAATATAGTGATTAATTCCCTACAAATTCAAGCATGTATTCATTGTAGAACATATGACTTAAAATTCATTGTTTTTCATACCAATCTCCATTTCCCAAAGTACATATTTCCACCAGAACCATCACATCCCCTTGTATTACAGTCTGTAGGAAGTGTGTATACATTATTTATAACCAGATATATCAATACACCGCCTGCTTCCAGATCCCTTATTCATAAAGATCAGAATCAGTCTCAAGTTGTAGATAGGATTGTTTAAAGGAATGGAGGCAACATCAAAAATGAGCATATTGCATGGAAGTCAAGGATAAAAATCATGTCGGAGATGTTGTTCCTGGAAACAGCTAAGCAAATGCTTTTCGAGGCCTAGGAAACATGTAGCATATGCCATACTATTCCATCGAGTTGGCATGATCTCTCTTGATTTGGCCTTTGTGAATATGCACGCTGTTTACTCTACTGTGCTCTTTTTACCTGATTATATCTGAATATTTTTCATGTATTTTTTTGTGACTTCCTCTCATTGCCGAGCTGATATTTTTCATACCCTCTCCTGTCGAGGAAGCCACACTGCAGAACAAGAGGGCAGTGCTTTTCTTTGTACTGAAATGTTCAACATATGCTGGGCAATGACAAACATAAGTAACTATTTAAGAAATTTGAAAAAACAATGTGTCTGTCCACCTGGCTCCTGTGAAATCTAAACAGTCATTGAAAAGAATCAAAATCCTTTACTATTGGTAAAATGAATAATTATTCATGCTTTTATCTGTATCCTACAGCTAAGATAGACTGGGTGATTTATAATTTGACTGTAAATCTTGATTCCCATTGCATCCATCAACATTTATTTCTTCATTTTATGTGTAATTCGTTGTACTCTCTGAAGAGGAAAGGAGTTGGAAAATTGCAGTTCCTTTCTCTAAGGTCTTCAGAGGCTGCTGGTAGAGACATAGTCACAGACAGCAAAAGCCAGCCACCACAAAGCGAAAAAGAGAGTGCTTCCATCACAGCAGCCTAGTTCATAGACTAGGAGAGACAAAAGACTGGGAAATTCCATGGTTTCTGCACTTCCTCTTCACTGCAGTGTGTAGCCCTGGTATCCTTCTTCATGGAGGAGCATGCGTGATCAGGATTAAAGAATCGTGGAGCAAACATATCTACTTTTCTACTTCCTGAGACATTGGTAGACACCTCATTAGACCTTTGACATATAAGTCACAGGCCCTTCTCTGAGGAGGCAGGTCGGGTGTTCCTCAGTCTCCCGACAGGAGAGGCATCACAAGGTCATTAGCTAGGAAGAGACTGGACCTTATGTTGACTTATAATAAGATTAGAGTTGGGCTGGGTGTGGTGACACACATCTTTAATCCCAACACTTGGGAAGCAGAGGCAGGTGGATCTCTGTGAGTTCAAGGCCAGCCTGGTCTACATAATGAGTTCCAGGACAGCTGGGGCTACAGGGAGACCCTGTCTCAAAAAGACCAAAAACAACAACAACAAAAAGATTAGAGTTGGAATTTTCTTATCCACTTCCCCAATCCTGAGATTTTTGTCTGATCTGAGCTTGCCTAGGCTTCTGTATGAAGACAGACAAACAGGAGACAAACAGAGGCACATCATATCTGGCCCAAAGAACATGTGAAATGTAAGACCTGGGATTGAGGAGAGTGGAGAAGGCACCTCGAGGGTTTGGAAGAGACTGAGAGTCATGAAATGATCAACTCTGAAAGGACAATCATGGATGTTTTTTGCAGAAGCCTTTGGTGATAGTTTATACTGGGACCATCTGAATTGTCTGCTAAAGCAATCCTGCTAAAAAGTGCTGGGGGCAGAAGAAAGGCCTTGTTTTCTTACCTTGCTTCCATTTTCTGACTGCCTGGTGAAGAAATCTAGGTGAATTCACTTTGATCCCACTTCATGGTTCTTATTTTAGGATATGGAGGGGGTGGATAATCGAGACTGTGAGAAGTGGTCATTATTACTTTTGTTTTCACAAAACAATACAATCTTTACCATTTCTGTGGCATTATTAATTTCCCTATGAAATCTTTGGATCATGATAAAAAACTGAGGGACTCTAATATTGAAAAATGGTCAGGATATTGATTGCCAAAGAATTTTAATATTCTTTCTCCTGGGTATTAAATAATATTAGACCAGCTTTGATTCCAATTGTATATTTGATGACATTTTCCACAACATGAAAGTGGAAATACTCTAGCATATTAGTAAGTGTGTTCTCTATGGAACAGAACTGATAGAATGATACATAAATATATAAAGGGATTCTTTAGATTGGTTTCCACAATATGGTACAGGTAGTTGAACAATGATTTCCTCCTAATAGAGAAGTCAGAATACAGCAGCTGCTCAGTCCACAAGGCTGGATGTTTCGACATTCTCAGTGTGGAACTGAAGGTTTGGAAGATTTTTTCATAGCTACTGACCTTCACTGAACAGCAGACACCTGACAAAACTGGTTCTAATAGCAGTGAAGGATTGAAAGCAGGAACAGGATAGGTGAATTTGCTAGCAAGAGTGAAGGCAAGAAAGATGAGAGAAACATTCTCTTCTTGCATGTCCTTATATCTAAGCTGACCCCAGAACACACCACCAGTATTTAGCAGTCATTAGTCACATCCAACATCCCATTTCATATTGAAATATACATAATGAAATTTCAGATCGACACATCTCTAAATGCATATCATCAAGCACTTTCTCAGCCTTTATTTTGGTTCTATCATATTCCTTTTGCTTTTTTTCTTTGATGTATACATCAAACTAACTTAATACTTTCCCTATATTAAGAAATGCAACGTGTTTTATCTTTTTATCTGTATTATAAATGGCAGAGTTCTGGGTCACATTGCTCAAGTCAGGTTTACCCTATCCCACTTTTACAGTGTGTAAGCATCACTTTATCTGAATCTGTGATCATTTCAAATTGTTTCAAAATATTGCTTAGGGTTAAAACAGGCACTTGATATTTTGTTCTATAAAATTAAACTGATCATTTTAAGAGTTCAATCTAATTATAGTTAAGGTTAGTAATTAATAGTTAACTTAGTAATATGATTCTACTGTCTATTAGTTTTTCAAACATTAGAAATAGATTTAATTTTTTTCCTTTGTAAGCAAAATTAATTTAAATAATCACATATATTATATTTCCTTCCATAACTTCTATGACTGTAAATTTTGTAAATTAAGTATGACTGTAAATTTTGTAAATTAAGTATGGATCACTTTGTTTTGATGCATGTGTGAGTTCAGTTGTACATAATATATTTCAAGTATGAAGATTAATCATACCACTTCCCTTTTACTTTCTTGCCCTATTAATATTACAAATCTTTGTTTATATTTTTTATTTTTTAGAAGAAGCAGTTCATTGCAGCTTTAACATACTCAATAACAATTTCCAGAGGAAAGATACATCTCTTTCAAAAGTGGCTATAAAATTTTTAGGTTCACAGTGGAATTAACACAATTATAAATTATTGAACTCAGTATAAACCCTGTAAGACATAAAATTGAGTGAGTTTTTAACCTTTAAAAAAGATCTCCATTTCATTTTAAAATATACCGTTTCTTACAGAAAGACTCATAGTTTTTGCTAATAACACTTAGATGTTGGCACATGCATCTCTAATCTGTATCTGATTATTACCAGCCATGGTCAGTTGCACTGGGATCCTTGGCACCTGTGTATGGATATAAAGTCATCGGGTGGATTTCAATGGTAATGTTTATCACCTCTACTAATTAATATGACATAAATTTTTATGCTTCCTCCTCAAATATAACTCATTTCATTTTTAAATTTCTTGTTTGTGTGTGTGTGTGTGTGTGTGGGTGTGTGTGTGTATGTGTGTGTATCACACAGAACATCCCAAACAACCTTATTCATCTATATACCCACTTCCCATATGGCACTCTCCCATAGCCTCCCCCCACAAGAGCCCTTTTCCTCTGTCTTCCCTGCTACTGTCTGCTGTGGTTCAGCACCCCAAGCCATTCCCCAGTACGTGTCCATCCAGTGAATCTAGTTATCCTATCCAGAGGCCTTTGTATAGGAAGGTCAGCTGTTCCTCATCTAGCAGCAATCAGTTGTCAATATTCTTTTAGATAAGATTGGGGTCTGCCTTTCATTTTCCCAGTTTTATGATGGGTTACTGTCTCAGAGTCTCTTGGGCCACCCTGGCCAACAGCTCAAAAGAAGGTGTCTCCTATCTGCCCTTGTTTCTTGTTATGTAGCCTTTAGCTAAACATATGGACTATTAAAATTATATTGGCCCATTAATCTTTGGTTATACTTCCCTTTTGGGTTGTTTAAGGCCATACGGTTGGCCCAGATAAACCAATTTATTTTTACTTTTAAGGCCATTTGAGGATCTCTTCCTCAAGGGACACATGGGCTTGGGAGGAGCCCTGTCTCCTTTCTTTTACCAGTTCCATCTATGTGAAGATAAGGGTCCTGCTCAACCATGGCTGGCTTTGCTTGGAAGCATGGGGGAAATGATTCCTCTGTGTTGACCCTCCTCTTTGTAGACTGGATACTGGTTCAAGTCCATCTTGTGGGGTCTCCATGGCCTCCTTGATCAAGAGGAGAGGTGACTCACCACAGTTACAGGACGTTTTGAGAGATGCTTATATTCCCCAACAACTAGTCGAATGGGAGGGCAAGGAGCAAAAACGGTCCTTATGTCCCTTTGACCAAATTAGTATAGGCCTCAAAGTATGGCTGTTAAACATGCAAGAAGGTTAGTTTCATTAGTCTGGTACTTTTAATTACCATATGCCATGTAGATAAAGCTTGAGCAAAAACCAGTTGTCCTGAGATAAACCTTGCCTAGACATATATTTCATGATGTTATGTATAATTTGTCAGTAGGTTATTGGACTAATATAGTTTCCTCTGGTTTTTAAAACTAGCTAGGCATTATTTATCTCTCGCATTGTCTAACCCCTCCATCATAGTCTTTTTAATTATTTAGTTTATCTGTTTTTGTATTTCATTTTCTGACCAATTTTCAATCATTCTGAAAAGATTATAATATTTTAACAATTGTCCAGACATGTGGATATTTGATAAAATATGTCCAGATATTTGCTGGTTTCCAGAAATAACAGTCAATGTTCTCATTATTTCCCAAGAGTCTTATTTTCAAATGACAGAAACTCAATTGTCTTAGTAATCCAAAAATTAATATTTTATGTAGTGTAAAGTCTTACTGATTAATCACATATCAGGATGACAAAGTTAGAAAATATTGGAGAGAGATCATGGAGTTGGGTCTCATAATTCAGGCATATAACAGCTCTAATACAATATTCCATACCTTAAAGAGTATAAGATATTTCTATGTATTTTTCTGTGTGATTCATTTGCATTAAGATTTTAAAATACCTGAAGGCAAATCCTGAATCCATCACTCTAGAGTCCAGCCTTGGAAGACAAAAGAAAAATGAGGAAGAACACAATAGAGGGATGCTTTTGGAAACCCTTGTGAAAAAAATTCCAATGGACTCTCATATAAACTTTTGAAAATTGCCCTGTTCTGACTTTCTTCTACTTCCCTGTCTAGAACTTGTCATGCTAATGACTCTTGCCTTTACTTCTCCTTCACATTTTCTATTCATGATTCAAGAACTTTCTTTCCCTTAGACATAAGAGTTATGCAATTTGGAAGTTTTTTTTTTTTTTTTAATAGACCTACCAGAGGGGTACTCCAATTGCCTCACCCTGCATCCCTGTTCAGCATGGAAGAAGCTGGAGAGGTCTGTATTCCTCCTGGCAATTTGGGTAACCTCTTCAGAGGATGGCGGGATAACAATAGGAGGCAGGAATTGGCTAGGCAGTTAGGGTAAAAAGACCCCAAAGAAAAGTAGCCAGTTTCTTGGCTAAAAGTCAAACTGTCCTTGGGTCTGTTAGCAACATACTGTGTTCCAAAGGCAAAACTGTCAAAAGTATTTGGGAGCTTGTATCTAATCCTTAAAAGATTTTAGGATTACCTCTTCAGAGGGGGGTATGTTAGAGTAGCAAAAACCCCCATAAAAATAAATAAATGAAAGAAGAAAAAAAAAGTAAGAGTACACAAAGTTGTTCATATAAAAGAGATGGGGAGATATGGGAAGAGCTGGATGGGAGGGAATTGGAATGGGTTTGATCAAAACACCTTAAATGCTCATATTCTTGTATGAAATTCACAATAAATTATGGAAAAAGATTTTATCATTAATATTTCTGAAAATGCTATGTTAACTTGAAATGAACATAACCAGTTTTAAAAAATTACATTATTAAATTTTTTCTTTGAAAATTTCATATAGTATTTTGATTACACTCACCCTCACTGTAAGAGAGTAGGACGGCATGCCTTAGGGCTAAATGTACCTGAAACTTTTAAGATCAGGCCACAATTTCTGCTGAAGGGAAAAGGCTACTGAATACAGTGCTTCAAAACCCTGTCATGTACAAAACTGCATGACTAGCAGAAAAGTTTACAGTGCTCCTGGGAAAGCATCTTGGTCAACAACTCTTAGCCTACCTCCTTGTTCTAAACAAATAACTCTCAGCTTTCACTAGAAAAAGGAATAGGCCAGGTTAGAAGTTTACCCCTGGGTGAAAAGTTAAAAATGTTTACTATGTTCAAGTTACCCTGAGTAAAGTCAAACATCCTGCTTTGCAAAAAGCCCTTGCCTGGCACCAGCTAAAAGTTATGTCTTGTTTCTCATCTAATTGTGTCCTAAATCTTTGGATGTAGCTGCCATGCCACACGTGATTTCCAGTTCTTTTGCTTGTTTAAAAACTTACTGAGTTTTCATTAAAGTTGACTTGCCGCATGGAGACTCAAGTTCCAGGTGCAGGCTCTGCACCACCACTGGTATCACCATCATGGAACAAGCCCCCCCACCCTCTGCTACTAGGTGGGTCCCCTACACTTACCCTTTTTTACCATTTTAAAATCCTTATTACCATCCATTCCTACAAAGTCCCTTTCTCCCATTCTTTTATATTGTTTTGTGGCCTATTGAACTTAACCAGGACTGTTTGTGTGGCCATGGGTTTGAAACTATCCATTGGAGCCTGGCAGGCTCACCAGTGAGTACCCAACAGAAGACAGTATGTAGCACTGTTGACAATCCATCAGTAGCCAATAGTTCAGCAGGGATGGGTACCTTCACGGCCTATGACTGCCTGTTTGTAATCTCTGCCCTGTGCAGGATCATTGTACATTGTACATGTGCAGGATCATGCTGTTGCGATGAGATCATGATTGCACTGAACATGCCCTGCCCAGAAGATAGTATCTCTGCTCTTCTCACTGTCTTCGGGCTCTCAAACCCCATAGTTACAGAATTAAGTGTAGGAGGTATTTATAATTAGAAATATTATTATGGTATAGGTTAAACTTTGCTTTCTATCTTTCTTCCTAAAAGAATATGCTATAACCCTAAACGCTTCTACTTCAGTATAAGGCCTTCTTTGAAAATGGAACCTTGTAGATAATTGGGAAAATGTGGACCCTTAATGAGGTAAAATTGATGTTTGAGAGAGTCATTTCCTATATAGATACACTTAGCCGTCAGTGCCCAGAAAATAATTATTACTGATACTTAGGTATGGGTTCTCTGCAAGAGATGTGTAGCAGTTTCTTCTGAATTGGAACTTTCCCCTCCTGGAACTCATAAGACTCAGAAAACAAACCAACTTCAGAAGTCCAGGAAAGCTGAGATCACAAGGTTTGCAGGACCTCACTCAAAGAATACAATCACTAAAATCTTCTGGGAGAAGAAACATTGTGATTAGTGGAGATCCCTGCAGTACACCGTGACCTGACCTGTTGCTCTGTTTGCAAGTTGTCAGCATTTCTGTGTTCATCCTGGCTCATGTGGGCTTTTCAATGCAACTGCCCCTGAGTCACTTATGTTGCTGTAAGCAACCCTGCATGCACCTTCCTTAAATAACCCAGATAAACTCATTGGATTTCCAAGTTATTTTTCGTGGAACTATTAATTTGATTTGTCATTGGTTCTCTATCTGAGTGAGTAGACATTTATTCATGACAAAAGGAAAAAAAACATAAAATAGAAAGTAGTTCTTGAATTTTAGATGGTCTTCCTCACAGTGCATGGGCTCATTTCTTCTCTTAAAGACATGAAGAGAACAGAAAGAAGGAAAAAGAAAAGCATTCTCCTTGTTAGTCTGCTGGATTGAGCTGAATCTAACTTGAATTTTTAAGATTTTTTACTTTGGTTCTCAGGCCCTCAGATTCCTCTGTCTCTTAAACCTGATGATTCTGACTGAATGAAATCACTAATTTTCTTAAGTCTCAATCTTACTCATAGAATCCTGGAAATCCTTAGTTATATAATGTCAATTCGTATGACAGGTCTCTACCTCTATGTCTCTCTGTGTGTATCTACCACTCCAACATTATATTTCTTTCCTATTCATTATATTTCACTGATGGTCCTTTATAAAGAAGGGGTATTTGGATGAAACAGTCACAAATTGGAGTGTTGCTCTCATAAGTCAAATAATTTTCAGAAGCATGGAGAGTAGCCTAGAAGTCATGATTTCTTCTGAGACCAGAAGGACAGGACTCTGACAACATCATGATATTGAATTTCTATAGTCTAGAGTCATAAATAAATACATTTATGTCTTTAAATACAACTTGTGGTATCTAACTACATCTCCCACTCAATTATCTGAGTGATTTGAGGAGATTCTGTTTGTAAACTAATCAAGTTGTTAAAAATATTTGTGGATGTAGCATAGGACTGTTTTAGGGAAGGCAGACACTCCTGTAAGTAAAATGTCACCTTCTGCACTGTAAGTAAGCATACTAAATTCTGATTTCTCAAACTGGAGTTTGGAGAAATTAAACCTCAGTTTGTTGTAAGGAAGGAAGGAGGAGGGGGCTGAATGTTGTTCATATCTCCCAGAAGAAATTTTAGCAATAGTGAACAACTATTACATACGCTTTTTTTAAGCGTTTGGCTTGATAACAAATGAAAAAATAATCAGCTAAAGCAATTTATTAGACTTTTCTTTCTCGTTAAAATAATTATGGGAATTACAGCCAGAGTTTCATCTCTAGAGCTGCTACAGGGTCGTTATTAAATGCCCTTGAAATGTCCATGCATTAATGGATTAGTTCCCAGCTTGGAATCATTAAGAAGAGGTGGAAAATGTTGAGAGGTAGGATCTGGTGTGAGGTTTGGGATTTCTGTGTTTATGTTCTTGAAGGGGCTCATGAGACCCTGTGCTTTCTTCTCTCTGCTTCCTGATTACCATGAGGTGAGCAACTTCTTCCATGAAATTCTTTCACAAGGATGATCTGGTCACCAAGGGTCCAAAAGTGTGGGTCCAAAAGGCCATCAAATTAAACTTACAAAAGTGTGGTCGAAATTAACTGTCCATTTTCCAAAATTACCTGTTATTTTTCTATTATAATGCTACACTACAACAGCAGCAGAATATATACTTAATGGCCACGATTCACTACTCTCTGAAGTCCCACCTCCCATATATGGAGGAATTTCTGTATTCCATATTCAGGTCTTTTTGTAGAAACTCTCACTTTCCTTTCATATAGATGCTATGATCACATGATCATATTCTAATCCTAAAGCTGGATACATAATTAAAGCACAATAACTGATGATTTTTTCAAAAACCTCATGGTGTATAAATAGGCCTTTTATAAGTAAATTCTTATCTTTCCAAGACCTTTTAGCAATAGAAGTCATCAGCTACTGCTTGTCATCTAAGCTTACAGTAATGATGACTGGAACTGCTGATTTTATATTAACACCCATAAAAGAAGCTAAACTTCAGCATGGGGTGAATATAAAGGAAAGCAGACCAGTGAAAGACAGATAAATGTATCCCAAAATAGAGGCTTGGTGATTAATTTCTAGTGTAATCTTGACTGGATTAACAAATGCCTAACATATTAATGTGTCCTATCTTTGGGTGTTCTATGAGAACTTTTCAAGAGTGAATTAACAATGTATAGAAGACTTGCTATGAATGTGGGTCATAGCATTGTATGTGATCCTGTACTGAATGAAGAGAAAAAGAGAAGTGGCTGATTCCTGACACTCTCTCTTCCCTACTCCATCCATCCATTGTGAACTTGCAGCTTCATGCTCTTGTAGCCATAGTCACAACTCCCTTCCCTCCTACCATCGTGCCCTCTCCATCAGGACCAGCTGCCTCTTTTCGAATCATTAGTCAAAATACACCCATTCAACCATAGTTTATTTTTAGTAGGTCACGGTGATGAGAAAAGTGACTAATATAATAATTAAGTGACTGTAACGAGAAGATCCTCTATATTAATTCTTTTGAAAAATACTATTTTTTAAATTTTCATACAATATATATTTGATTCCATTAGAGCCTGATTTGTTTCCCCAAATGTCCTTCAGAGTAGGTCCATCCACTGCACCAGTGCGAGCAAACACAAGTCCTTTGCAAGCTCAGTTCAGACAAATTCCCAGCATAGACACAGGAAAGGAGGTAAAAAAATCTAAATAAAACCTAAAGAACTAATGACTAATGGCAACTGATGACTGCTGGGATGGGGAAAGACAGTGTCTTCCAGAAGCTTCTATTTACAAAAATATGATGATTTTTCCTTTTGTAATGCATAGTAGCCTAAGTGTTCTTTTTCATTTGTAGTCAAAGACTCAAATGAGTAGAGTATTATTAAAATGACAGTGTAATCATGAGAGAAATATTATATGATAAAATGTATTTCTTTGAAAATAAAAATAATTTGGGGGCTGGAGAGATGGCTCAGTGGTTAAGAACACTAGTTATTCTTACAGAAGACCTGGGGTTCAATCCCAGAAGCCACATGGTAGCTAACAACTGTCTGTAACTCCAGTCCCAGGGGATCCAACAGCCACGTCTGACCTCCACGGGCATTGGATGACACAGGAGCACTTACCTACATGCAGGCAATACACGCATACAGATAAAATAAAATTTTAAAAAGTCTTAAAAAAAGAAAATAAAATGAATTTGTCTTAGCCTAATTTGTTCAAAGGATCAGGGAATGTCCCTGGAACAGATGAATAGTTTTAATCCTAGAGCTGTGTAATGAATGAAAATTGTCAGAGCTGTCAAGGGATGCTGAGGCCTCATGTGGACTGACAAATGATTTTTCCAGTGAAGTATCATTGAGACATACTGCAGTTTGTCAAAACATCTCAGAGTACAACTTATTAAGGTTTAGTTTGTTTTATAGAGTAAATATTGCCGTTACCATCATAACTGTCACATCTCTACTGATGGAACACATCATTAGCACTCCCTTATTTTTGAAAGCACATGCATTTGATGCATTCTTTTCCTTATAATAATTTTTCTAACTCTCCAAGGCTGAAACATTTTTGTTATTGTTCTTTTGAATATATTTTATTGAATTTTTATTGGATTTCACATAATACATCTTAATCATATTAGCCTCCCCGCTAACTGCACTCCCCCATAGCCCACCAACAGGAATTTATGCATTTTGTCATGCATGTTAAGGATTCTCAAGTCAAGTTTGTGTAGCCAGATGTCCCTTGATGTGAGTTATCTACTGGAGCCTGTTCAGCCTGTCCAGCATCACTCCCTTAAGAAGATCAGTTTCTCTCACCCAGCATTGATCAGCTGCCAATAGCACCTCACCAAAGTTGTAGCCTCCTGCCCATTTCTCCAGTTCTTTGATGTTTCATCAGAGTTGGTATGCGTCTTGTGCCTGCTCTCATCATGGTTGTAAGTTCATATGAGTCAGGTCCCAGGAGCCTATAACACATCTATAATGGAACCTCTACACCTAAGGCTCATGAAACATAAAGGAACAAGGGACAGAGAGAACACTAATGCATCTCTCAACTGTCTGTGAAGTTCCCACATGCAACAGAGGGCAATGAACACAAAAGGTCACAATTGGCCAAAATGTAGAGAATAAGAAACTGTAGAGTGTGGGTCCCTGGCTAGGACTCCTATATTAAACTTTACACACCCTGGACTCAGGGACCATTGTGGAAGAGCGGATGGAAAGCTGTGTTAGAGCCAGAGAAGGTGGTGCCTGAGAATAATGAAACCATTTTTATACAATTCTCCATTAGGCATTTCCAATAACCACCATGTATCCAACCTACTGCCCCATAGTTGATTTTATTGCTGTATCCCTCCCTGACCTCTGCATCCCAAGCTCTCTTCCATGACTTTGGTCCAGTCCTCTTTTTGATTGTTTCTTTGGCTGTTTGAACAGCTTGATTTCATCATATAAGTCTCATTCCCTAATGAGTTTTCATCATCAGCTATATCCAGAGGGTGTTTATTGCTGGATTAAAGATGAACTACCTCCTCACCTAAGAGACTGATACCTAAGTGGGAATAAATGTCATTATAATAGTTTTCATGATGAAAGTATTGCCACCTACTATAGAACATAGACAATCAACAGGGGCAGCTCTATTTACACTAAGTGTTGGAAAGGATACCATGGCTAATGTGAGCCAAGAGGTTAGATTTAACATTTTACTAAGATGAAAATGTTCCCTTCATTGCCATATCCAGAGTTTCCATCTATTTCTGCAACACACACACATACGGGCACGCACACACACACACACACACACAGAAATAATTTTTCACAAAATTGCCAAATATTTTCCAAGAAAACATACTTCAATGTCATTAATGATGTGTAATTAAATGCTCTGAGGAGTTGAGTTTAGCCTTGTTTTATAATGATATAGAATCATACAATTCACATCTTTATGCTAGATCAACTCTTATGTAAGGATTGGTATATTATATAGAAAAAGTTTTGCTTTATAAGCATTTATGTATAAATATAGTCAGCCAGTATTTTATTGTGATATCCAATCACTTGTTCATTAGTTTTATAAATGAGTTAATGTAAAACTCCATTACATTGCAGCATATGCTTTTATGATTAAGCAGGTGTTAATGCTTGGATGAGAGGCTCAGGCTGTCAAAAAGGAAACTTCCTCCTACAATCAGAAATTAATGTGTTTGTATGTCAGCAGCAATTTGTTTATGGCCTTTTCATGCAAGGAAGACATCATTACAGGCTCCATCAACAGCAGCACAACTTTGATAGTACTTTCAGCATAATTAGTTTTGAACATATTGAAATTGATAAACAACTTTCCAAGTGTAATTATACTCCATATATTTGCACATTATGCATGCTGAGGAAGGAACAGTAAAGAATCCAAAATATTTCAAAGTAAATATATTAATATACATATATATGCACACACCATATGACCTGTAGTGTCTGATTCATGTCTTTAAAGTCCTTCAGTTTGTATTAATCTACATTCTGTGGATTCACCAAGAATCCCATTCCTGTAAGACACTTTCTTCCCCTCATGGGACCCATCAATGACAAAAGTTTCTTAAGTTAGGTTGGGATTTGTTAACCCTTTCCCAATATCTATGCTGGGATTTTGCCTGGTTTGAGCTTGGATGCAAGCTATCTTGTATTTTTTAAACATTTATTTACTATTTTTCTTTTATGTAAATGAATGTTTTGCCTCATGTATGTAAGTGCATCAATGTTCTGCAGTGCTTGTATAGAGCAGAAGAGGGTGTCAGATCCTGGAACTGGAGTTAAAGATAGTTGTTAGCCACCATGTAGGTGCTAGGAACTGAACTTGGGTGCTCTGCTAGAGCAGCCAGTGCTTTAACTGTTGAGCCATCTCTGCTGCTCCATTATCTTGTATTATATAATATATTGCACTAAAAGAGAAGTGGAAAAAGAATGGAAGCAAGAAAATCAATTTTCCGGAGGGACGGCCTGGGACTATTCTGAGACATCTGGAATTTGAAGGCACAGAATGAATCTGCATAATTTTCAGAGTACATGGGGTGTGATATAGAACTAGATTTCTTTGCAGCCTGTTGTAAATATGCATGTGGAGATCTCAACAATATACACTGATTTTAAAGAGAATGCTCCCCAGTTTTTTGTTCTGCTTCCCAATGAAGAAACAAGCAAGGATTATTGGAGATGACAAAACATCTGAAATGAAGCCCTTATGTGGCCAACAAATCTGAAGAACTGAGGAGCCCTAACACATGCGAGCATCAAGGAAATCATGATTGTACATTTAAAAATATAGGGTCATCGGGCTAGAGAGATGGCGTAGCAATTAAGAGCACTGACTGCCCTTGTAGAGGACCCAGGTTCGATTCCTAGTGCCCACATGGTGCCTAACAACTGTCTATAACTATAGTTCCAGGGGAATTAGACACTCTCTTCTGATCTCCACAGGCATTTCAAGACACAAGTGCACTACATGGGTACACTTGCATACATGGAGGCAATCTACTCATACGCATAAAGCTTAATTAATAGAATATTTTAAAAAATAGGGTCAATATATGTAGTTCAATTGTAGATGTAGATGTGTTACTTAGGGTTAGGCATTTCACAGATACAAAGTTTCATTCATGAATAGTGACAGGTATGCTATCTGTAAATATAAGGATTCATATTTAGTATACAGTAAGAAATTATGTTTGTCTAGGTATATGACAGACATAGCATTTTCTCTAAGATATATGACCCATATAGCCACGTATATTTGATTATGTTTACAATACCACGCATGAATTCTGTCCCTTGAGGGGCTAAGCCTCACACAAACCTATTGGAATAGAGGGTAGAAAGAATATTAATGCATCTCACAACTTTCACTTTTGAAGCTTCTCTCCATGCACCAGAAGGCAATCAACACAGAAGCCACACCTGGCCAAAATGTAGAGAATAGAGATTGTAGAATACGTGTCCCTGGATAGGAATCTATTAAATCAGACCCACCTAGGCCTCAGAGAACATTGCAGAATAGAGGAGAGAAAGATTGTAAGAGCTAGTTGTGGTACATGGCCCCAATGAGTCATAGTCTTACATGCTTCTGAGAAGTTGCTAATATGAACTTCCAGCAGTGGTGATAGCATGCACAAGATACACGGAAACTCAATCAGACAAAAAACCCAACACAGAACTGGGGAATCCTTAGATGAGAATCCAGCTGATCACTGCTGGGTGAGGGAGAACTGAGCTTCTTTAAGGGAGTGACACAAAATAGACTGAACAGGCTCCAGGGGATGAACTCACACCCAGGGACACCTAGGTACACAAACTTGACTTGATAGACCTTAACATATATGAAATCCAGTGGGCAGGCTATGGGGGAGTACAATTAAGGGATGTGTCTAAATATGATTAAGGTGCATTTTATGTACCTTAATCTATGAGAATCAAATCACACTGACTGAATTATAAAATAGTCCTTTCTTAAACTGGGTCTTGTTTTTCCTTCATTAGTATGTATTGAGAAGTTTAGGTGCCTACTAGGGAATATATTAAAACCAATGATAGTTTTAGATATTGAGTACATACTCATACATAAATTGTTATATGTGAACAGGAATTTTACTAAATTCCTGTTAGTAAACCCATATGTTAGAAATTATTAGCTGAGAGATGAATTGAGTTTACTTATTTGAAATAAAGGAGTCTATCAATTAGATAAAAGATGTATGAAATGCACAAAAATTCCATGAAATATATGTTGAAAAATATAGAGTCAGAGTGATAGTTCAGTGGATAAAGGGGTTTGCCACCAAGTCTGATGACCTGAATTCTCTCCGTGGGATCCACATGATAGAATAAAGGGAGCGAGCAGGGCATGGTGTTGTACACATTTAATCCCAGCACTTGGGAGGCAGAAGCAGGCAGATCTCTGGAGTTTGAGGCAAGTCTTGTCTCCACAGTAAATACAGGCTAGCTGTGGCTACAGGGAGACCCTGTCTCAAAAAGACAAAAAAAAATAGAAAAAGGGGAGCCAACTTCCACAAGTTGTCTTCTGACATGCACACATATGCTGGTGACACATGTGCAGGTAAAAAGATAATGTCTAATAAAATTTTAAATAAAGTATTTTCACATTTTTACTTACATTGTACCCAGTGTCACAGAATAACCATCAAAGGGAGATGAAAAGCTAAGAAGATTTATGCTGAAGAAAGGCGATATTTTGTTCATTCAGGGGCAATGCAGACAGTAGTTTTAGTTCAAGCTGAAGAAAATAATAGAGAGGACCATGAGTACTATGATTTCATCATCTCACAGCACCTAGTCATTTGATAGTTCTTGAAAGACTCGCACATATTTTTTGCTAACTGGAGAGAACATGCATTTTAGATTAGGCCATGACCTACATTTTTTTATGTGTTTGAATCTCATCCCTGAATCTTAGATGCTTTCCCTTAACTTTAAGAGAAGTCACTATCCAATAATTCCTTCCAGTTTCCCTTTGGGTTCGCTTGTTGTTAGCACATCTGCTTTTTCAGGAAATTCTATTTGTGACAGGCATTCATTAGAAGATACAGGACACTGAAGGACTGAGATGTCTCCATTTTAGTTGTACCTATTACTATAATACAGTGACCGGACACTAACAAGTTATATGATGGAATCACCTGTGTTTTCTTTCTTTTACTATGCCATTGGAACCGAATGTCAGAAAGCAAACTGTAAAAAGAGACACAAATGGTATCTTGGGGCACTACCAACTCAAGGGTGCTCAAAAATGCAATAATGCTTGGGTGATTCATATACTAGAAATGACCTCTTTAAGTGATTAAAAGAGATTGTATTGTTAATTAAGTAGTATAGAAATAGCATGACATCTTGTGTATTGCTTAATTGTTAATTGGGTTCTCTAATGTTTGTCCTTTTCCCCTTTATTCTAAAAAAATTAAATAAAATCGATCTGTAAATTTTTAACAGAGTCCTATACAGAATATCCATGGCCATGTGTTAAATGAACAGATCTCTGAATAGAATCATCAAAAGTCTAGGGCTAAATTTAATGCGTCTGAGGCAGAACATGGGCAGGAGTTTTGTTTTAGGTGATAAAACATCGCAGTCTTTCCTGGTATTAATGATGACAATGCCTTTCCTGGCATTAAAGATACTCAGGGTATAGCCACCCTGGGAAGAATGCAACTGTACTGTTTTATCAATTACGTTTATGTCTTACAAGTTTCTGCACCACATTCTGGCATGACTGTTCCTGTAATTATACTAGAGAACACATTATTATGCAGCTAAAACCCATCATGAAGTCAGTTCCTCTTAGGGGTAATTATGAGCACAGCTAGGAACTATTGGCAGCAATTTGGTGCCCATTCAATTCATCAGATATATTTGCCAAGATTTCTTAACACCCCAAAGCTGACAATTTTCTTTACAGTGTAGAATTAAGGTAGAGATGAGAATTCTTCTTTCTACACACTTACACAACAAGAAGAGCAAGGTCATGGAAAGCTAATTTGGAACTGGCTGCTGGGTGAAGGAATTGATTGTCTTCCTAGCTGAGTGAGTGGTTCAGTATCACCTGCCTGGAAGCCTGAGTAGCAGAAGATTAAAAGGCTTGTGTATGTCTGAAGTGTTTTAAGTACATTAAATGCCAGGTGTATATGGTAATTAATGTAAAATATACTTGATCTCATTAACTCTCCTCCACTGCTTCTTACTTTAAATCATCAGGACACAGTCTTCTAAGACTTTTTAAAAAAGTTATGCGTGTATGTGTGTGTGTGTGTGTGTGTGTGTGTGTGTGTGTGTGTGTGTGGTGTGTC
>NW_008360315.1:3894734-3929005 GCF_000622305.1 Nannospalax galili | reverse complement strand
CACCGTCAGTCTCAGCATGACAAATCATTTCTTTGTACAGGTGTGTGTGTGTGTGTGTGTGTGTGTGTGTGTGTGTGTGTGTGGTGTGTCCATATTTGTATGTGAGTACAGATTATGATGAAGCTAGAGAGAAGAGGGTGGTGAACTCTCTGGATCTGGGTTTGTAGGTAATTGCGAGTTTCCTGATGTGGATGATGGGAGCTGAATTGAACTGATCATGTGCAAGAGTGATATGTTCTCTTACTACTGAGCTATTTCTTCAGCCCTAGTTTTATATCAAACAGTGCTCTGTCTAGAAGCCCCAGTGAAAAAAAAGATCAAGGAATTCATATAACATGACATGAAAGCGAATACTGTTTAAATGGTCACAACTTTTAGAGATTAACCCACAGTCTGTGGAGACAACCATTGTTCCTATAATTGTGGAGCTAATATCTAAAAAACATTTTAATAAAATACCAAGTGATCTTACCATTCCGCAATTCATATGACAGATGGGAGAACCTCTGTAAAATACTTCAGAATTATTAGCTATAATATTTATATGAATTACTTGCTGCCATTTCATTTTATTAGAAGAACTTCAGTGGCAGGGTGAATGTTTTTATTTTGCTAATTTTCTCACAAAATTACCTTACATGATTGGATATTTTCTCTCAGCTTTTACCAATTTGTCTTTCTCTATATGATAAAAAGCACATCTGTTTTCTGGCATGTGCAATGAGGAAAACCTGGAACACAATGCTATGCTTCTATGCTAAAAAAGAAGTGTTAAATACTGACCTATCATTTCATGAGGCATTATATGTATGTGCTATACTAAACTGAGAAGTAGTCTACCCAAAAGTCATAGTTTCATACTAATATTTACATGTATGAGCAAGTAAGAATCTGAATTTTTGACAAATGTAAGATCATTCTTGTTACTATTACACTATTTTTGAAGATGCAGAAAAATACCAAATCACACTGCATATATTTCTCAAAGCTCTGCCTGTGTGGTCTCCTCATCCTCAAAATGAAATTATTTTAAAACTTGACCCTATGTCACAGTTTTTATTTTTTAAATTACTTTTTAATATTTTATTTATTATTTTGTGTGTGTGTGTATGTGTGTGTGTGTACTGCTGGCATGTAGATAAAATAAGTGCACATATATCATGCAATGCCCACGGAGGTCAGAAGAGGGTATAAGATCCCCCGGAACTGGATTTACAGATGGTTGTTTGCCTCCATGTGGGTGCTGGAATCAAATATTGGTCCTCTGCAAGAATAGCCAGTTCTTCTTTTTTTTTATTTTTACAAAAACTTTAATGAGAATTTCATACAGGCCTATAAGGTGTTTTGATCAAATTCATGCCCACTCCATCCCCTCTAACATTCCCCCCTTTGAAAAGGTAACCCTAAAATATATTAAGGATTAGATACAAGCTTCCAAATACTTTTTGACATTTTTGGCCTTTGGAACAGAGTATGTTGCTAACAGGCCCAAGGACATTTTGACTTTTAGCCAAGAAACTGGCTACATTTCTTTGGGGTCTTTTTACCCTAATTGCCTAACCAATTCCTACCTCCTATTCTTATCACACCATCCTCTGGAGGAGTTACCCAAATTGCCAATAGGGAATATGGACACAGACCACTCTGGCTTCTTCCATGCTGAACAGGGACGCAGGGTAAGACAATTGGAGTACACTGTCAGTGGGTGTATCAGAAGGTGGGTGGATCTAAAAATTCCCAAATTAGCCAGTTCTCTTAACCATTGAGCCATCTCTCTAGCCCGTTTATGGTGATATTTAATTTAAAAGTTTAAAATGACATGTTAGCATGAGTTCTGCTAAATTTTAAGGCATATTTTTAGCATCTAATCATTGTTCTTGCTTCAATCCTGGCACACATAACTCTTCTCAAAGGGCCAAAGAAACTATCATGAAAGTTGACAGTACTGAGCATCCCAGTTACAAAGACACTTTGAAAGTTATTAATATGAGCAACCTATATTAAGAAATATCTATAAATAACTACTCTTTTAGATAGAATTCTTTCAATGATAGATAATCAATATTTCAAAAGGTTATCCCTTAAATAGAAAGTACATTTTAAAGAGGATATTACGAGATCAAAGTAAAGTACATAGGAATATATTGAGCCATGCTAATGAGTATGTGCTTTCATTTCTATGCTGGTGCCTTGGTGACCTGTAGAGGTCTTGACCTTCCCTTAGTTAGAGGTTTCTTAACAGAGAAAACAATAACAGCAATTTCTGTATTTTCATGTTAAAATAAAAATACATGATGGCTCTACCATATAGTGATTGCTATATTAATTTGACTTTTCTTCTTTTTCTCAGTAATTATTACTTTTACCAAGTATCCAGACATTTAAAAAATACTTTTAAATGTACTCCTGTTCCACAAGTCTGTAAGAGATGAAGTAAGATCTTTTCTGTTCTACTTATAAGTAATTTGTATCAAAAAGACATCTTGCTACAGTCAAGCCTAAATTTAAGTGGCTTTCCCAAAGTCTGAGTGACAAAGCTAAGATTTAAGACACAGTATTCAGATTCTACAGCTACAGCTTTTAACTCTATGCACACTCTTCTTATTTTTTATAGTAACTGAGTTACTTTATAAAATTTATTTTATTTTTAATTTGTGGCTTGTGGGAGATTGTGTGGTTATGTTCATGGGAAAGTGCAGCTTCCAGCAGAGACACTAAGAGGATGGTGAATCCTTAACCTTGGAGTTTCAGGTAGTTGTGGGCCTCCACACATGGGTGCTGAAAACCAAACTGGAATCCTAGTTATGAGCAGTACATGTTCAAACTGGCGGGCCATCTCTCCAGCCCCCATTAGCTAAGGGTTTTTGAGCTAAATATTTCACAAGGTTTCTCTGTCAAGCTGTATCAAGGCCTTATGAGGTAAATCTTAATAGTACTATTATTTTTACAAGCAAATGAAATGAATAAGATACGAGATTTTTTTTTCACTTTTACAAAAAGTTTGAGAATTTCATACATGCAAATAAGGTGTTTTGATCAAGTCCATGCCCACTCCCTCCCTTCCAACACCTCCCTATCACCCCATCACTTTTTCCTTGTTCTTTCATTTATTTATTTTTATGGGTCTTTGAGAGGTCTTTTCCTCCCTCTTTTCCTTGGGATCTTTTTACTCTAATCGCCTAGCCAATTCCTATCTCCTATTCATATCACATCATCTCTGAAAGGGTTACCCAAATTCTCAATAGAGAATAGGGACACAGACCACTCTGGTTTCTTTCATGATGAACAGGGACGCAGGGTGAGGCAATTGGAGTACCCCTTCAGCGGGTCTGTCTAAAAGAATCCCAAATTGCATCTCTTAGTGAGATAATAAATTTAATAGTTTGCTCATTGTCACAAAGTGAAACACAGATGGACCTCAGGAGCTGGTTTTAGAAGCTCCATTTTCTATACTACCATGCAAATTCTTTTCATTAAATAATTGAATCAATTAATACTCCACTTCACTTTAAAGGGATTTGATACAGCTGTCAAAGTGTGGTGTAAGAATAAGGCATCATTCTATGTAATTGTTTCAAGTTTGAATGTGGAAGGAGCATGATAATGTGGATAACCAGTGCAACCAGCGCAACTAGGAGACAGGGACAGTGTTCTGCATAGCCGTGCCACTCTTTGTGGTGGTTTGGGACAGAATGCGTCCCACAGGTTCCAAGTATTTTTACACTTGGTCCCAAGTTCCACGTGCTGTTTGTGGAGGAGGATGGTGTGGCCATGCTGGAGGAATATGTCACTGGGGCCTGGCTTTGGGAGTACACAGACAGGCCCACTTCCAGTCTACCTGGCTCTGCTTTCTGTGCCTGGTTGAAAGTGTTAGTGCTCAGCTCTCTGTTCAGTCCATCTTTGCAGCTGTGCCCACTTGCCACGATGAATTCTAATCCCATTGGAACCACAAGTCAAATAAACACTTATATAAGTTGCCTTGGTCCTGATGTTTTATCACAGAAACAGAAAAGTTACTAATGCACTGTTCAAACCCAACTTCTTGTAAACTGATGCGGATAAAACCTTGAGAGCACAGGACTAGAGCAGAGGTGGTAGAGGGGGTGCCATTGAGGCAGCAGGATTGGAGAGGGGGCATGTGGTGTGGAGAGGAGCAAGTGTGAGGTCAGGGTGCTGTGGGGCTTGGGCATGTGCATAGGGATTTGGCTAGTGAAGAGAGTGTAGAGCAAAGCGCTGATAGAGTGGGGGCTGAGGGAGCATGGAAAGGGTTGGTGCAGGGGTGAAGGTGAGGTGAGGGGAAAAAAAACTGTTTTAGTTACTTTTCTTGTTGCTGTGATAAAACACCTTCACAAAAGGAAGGTAGGGCTTATTTAAGATTTTAGTTCCAGAGAGATATAATCCACCATGGTGAAGTCATGGCATGAAGCAAGGAAGCATGGCAGCAGGAGCAGGGGACTGACTGGTCACCTCTATTCAAACCCAGGAGGCAGAGCTGAATCAGTAGGGCTGATCTATAAAGCTTCCATGTGCACACCCAGGGAGCCAGTTCTTCCAGCTCAACTCTACCTCCTAGTGCTTCCATAATCTTTCCAAACATCACCACCATCTGGAAAACAAGTTTTCCGCATGTGAGCAAAAAGGGGATGTTTCACAATGAAATCACAGCATTTGTCCCTGGGGTCTTATTATATTATACTATACAATACAATAGTATACTATACAATACTCTACTATATTATACTCTACTATATACTGTACTATACTATACTATACTATACTATACTATACTATACTATACTATACATTCATTCTCTCATTCATTCATTGGAGCTCACAGTGGAGGACAGAGTTCGGCACTTGAAGTGCTTTCTCTCCTTCCACAATGTGATGCCTGATATAGAGTTCAGGCCATCAAGCCGGGGTGAAAGCATGTATACTCAGCAAGCCATCTCCTGGTAACACTTTTTATTTTTCAGTGAGATTTAGCTGTGCCTTAATCCTGTAGAGCAAAAATTAAAATTGTGTTTATGTTGATTAATATCTGCCATGAACCCAAAACCTTCTATTTTATTTCATTTTATCTTCATGTCGACCCTATGCTGTAAACATTGTTTATTACACCTGATTAATCCATAAAGCTGTTACAAACTGAATCACTTATTGGATAATAACAATAAAGTCATAAAAACAGATCAGTTTATAACACATTCACAATTTCAGTAGAGCTGTTATTGCCAAACTAATTAAAAGTCTTAAAATATTAAACTTCAGCTGGCACGTAACCCTAAAAGAGATCCCGTGCTCCTGATCTAAATATATATTTTATATTTCAAGCAAATTCTCCAGGATAGCCACATTAAGCTACATTTGACAAATGACAAATATAAGGCATTTGGACTTGGGCCCTAGGTCTGATCAATTTATGTTTTTCAGTTTCAGTAGGTGATGATCACCTAATATATGAAAGATAAATTAACAAAGGATTTTTCTCAAATTCGTTGAAAATGAGGGTAATGGGGGTTTCATTTATTTATTTTTATCTTTTTCTCTTAAATGTTTTACTTACAATTTTTATGGTGTCATTATTTTATCAGTTTAGGATTTCTGTTTATTCTCTCACCTAGAATGTTCAGAATTCATTAAGAATCAAACAAAACTAAAATATTACCATACATAAAGACATCTGATAGTTCATGACATGATGACTACATACAAATGAATAGAGGCGTGGGTAGATGAAAATTGTCCTGTGATCTAATCCATCACACATTATTCTGTATAATACACCTGAGAGACATGAAGCTAACATACATGTTACAGGTGATAAGCTAGTCTTCAGTTGTTTCTATTTTGGTTATTCCCCACACATTTTATTTATAAGTACAAGTTTGAAATGGCATAAAACCTAAAACTGTGAGAGACAGAAAGTCTTCCCACTTTAAATAAGTTCTGCAACTTTTAATTGAGTATAAAATTATATCTCCTATTTAAATAATTTTTGTAAGTAACTAAAGTATGCATATCAGTGAAAATGTCTCCTAGTAATACTCTGAGTACACGATAATATCTTTTTCTTTTTAGAATTTCATACATGATTATTGTCTTTGCATTATTTCCTTCCCTCTGATCCTCCACCAGCTCCTCATATCTCCCTCCACCCTCACTCAATTTCTTGGTCTCTTCTTTGATTTTTATGTTCACATATAAATGTGTCTGTATATATGTGTGGGTACCTGTGTGAGCATGTGTGTGTGTGTGTGTGTGTGTGTGTGTGTGTCTGTTTGTATGTAATGGACTAAATCCATTTACTGTTACTCCTGCATACATGTGTTTAAGACTGTCTATTTGGGATTAGATAATCTCTTAATGGGCTAGTCCTTGGAGAAAACTGATTTTTCCCTCAGCATGCATTGACTGTGTATAGCTCCTCAACTTGAGGTGGAAACCCATGACATTTCCCCTCTCCACCTTGGCATGCAACATGTTTCGTTTTTCTGCAGATCTCATTAGACTACCATACTGTTTGTATTTCATTGGTAGAGCTTCTATATCGTGTTTAAAATGGACTGACTAAAGACAACATAGCACAATATCTCTAATGACCACAGAGGCAAAACTTCTCATTAAAATAGTTGGAATCCACATGCAGACACATATCACAGAGATCTTCCACCATGGTCAAGTTGACTGTATTCCAGTGATATGGGATCATTCAAAATATGCAAGGCAACAAATGTAATACATCAAATAAACTGACTTAAAGACAAAAATAACATGATCATTTCAATAGATTTAGAAAAAAATCTTTGACAAAATCCAATATACTTTCATGATAAAAATCCTAGAGGGAATTGGGCTACAGATAACATATCTCAATGTAATTAAGTTTATATATGGCAACCCCAAAGTCAATATCCTTGTAAATGGAGGAAAATGTGAAGGAATTCCATTAAAATGAGGAATGAGGGAGGGGGGCCACTGTCTCCACTACTTTTCAATATAGTGCTGGAAATCTTATCTAGAGGATTAACACAAGGGAAGGAAATTAAAGGGGTAATAATTGGAAAAGAGAGGTAAAATAACCCATATTTACAGAGAATATATTATAAATAAAAGAAGGTAACTCAATCAGACAAGGCTCCAGAGTGGTGCAAGGGAAATGGGCAGCAGGCTGAAGACTAGTTCTTGAAGACTAGAAGACTAGTTGAAGACTAGTTCTTATATAAAAGAATACTGTGCAAACCTCCAAGGGAGGAAACCAATCAATGATTCTACTCAGTTGTAAAATCTACAACAGCAATTACCAACCCAGAAACTATCTCTCTCAGCGCACTTTTATCTTGGGGGTAATTAATGGTTTTCTAAATGGATTTAAGGACCACTAAGTGAGAAGGAAATTATGCCTAATACTGTAAACAAAGGCAAGTAAATATGGCTGGAGAGATCATAGATCCTAGAGAAAACCCTACTTCAGTGACTTCCATAAACCAATGTAATTTCTTACAATATTCTAAATATATATGCCTATATTAACAAGCACACCTCTCACCAGTTATCAAAGAGGCTTGTTTTTGCAAAAACCTGGAGAGTATTGCAAATTTTCACATCTTTTCAAATGCAGAGAACAAGTGACTGTGGATTGTGCAACATGGAGTGACGCACCTATAATGTGAAATCTATACCCAAGTCTCAGGAAACATTACAGAAGAGGGAGCAGAAATAATGTAGTAAGAGCCAAAGGGACAAGACACCTGTTGCCTGTTAATGCATGGTTTAATTTTTTAAATATTTTATTTATTATTTTTATCATATGTGTATGAGTGTATTGTCTGCATGTATGTGAGTGCACCTGCGTTGTACAGTGCTGCAGAAGTCAGAAGATGGTGTCAGATTTCCCTGGAACTGGAGTTACAGATGGTTTGTATCTGCCATGTGGGTGTTGGGAATCGAACCCAGGTCCTCTGCAAGAGCAGTCAGTGCTCTTAACCACTGAGCCATCTCTACAGCTTCACATGGTTTAATTTTAAGTCATGTTTCAACACTGATTTACCTTACCTTTCCCTACAAATATTTTTAAGTATTATTTATTTATTATTTATTTATATATTTATTTATACTTAATGTGTGTATTTTAGGCAAAACATCCAATAAAGTGCACCTATGTTATGCAATGCCTATGGATGGCAGAAGAAGGTGCCAGGTCCTCTGGAACTGTAGTTATGAATGGTTGTTAGTCACCATGTGGGTGTTGGGAACCAAACCCAGGTCCTCTTCAAGAGCAGGTAGTGGTTTTAACCACTGGGACATATCTGCAGTGCCAGCTTACAAAGATATTTATGAGGCTCATAAAATTGAAGATATGTTAGGTAGGATATAGGTTACAGAAACTGTTCCCAAGTGAGCAGAGAAAACCATGATTATACAGAAAGATTCTTGCAAATGGCCTTGTCCATAGAGGAAGCATGCAGATTTTGTCTTCCTAATGCTTATGACCCAAGATAAGGCATCAAGAAGAGAGAAAGTGATCAGAAACATCAAAGTACTTACCAATATGTGATAATGAAATCTATTACTTTGTATATTACATTAATAAAAGTACAAATAATAAAATTATGAGAATGTTCTCTTTGAAACATTCATTGTCATTCATTGATAAGATTAAAAAATCCAGTTATACAACTCTTTTTTTGCTTTTTGTGATCTGTGTGTGTGTGTGTGTGTGTTTGTATACATGCACTAGTATAGGATTCCACTGAATTTCCCTCAGTCATCTAGAAATTAATATGTTGAACATGGAGACCTTGAACTTACAGTGATGCTACTTTTCTGCCTCCTGGGAATGGAATGATGGTGAGTCTTTTCATGCTCACCCAAGTTACACATCATTTTTAAGACAGAGAGATAAAAATTTTATTGTGTGAAGAATGAAAATTTCTTCTCTCATTATGTTCAACTTAATATTAGCTGGAATTTAAAAGAAACTTGAAGTTCAGATAGTCATTTATTTACATTTTTCTTACCACTTTGAATAAATGTTTTTCTCTTTTTTCTAAGATTTGTTTTATTTCTAAGTGTGTATGTATGTGTGTGTGTGTGTGTGTGTGTGTGTGTGTGTGTCCTTGTGGTTACGTTCAAGGGAGTACAGTGCCTTTAAAGGCCTGAAGAGGGCACTGGATTCACTGGTGCTGGAGTAACAGATGAACTTGAGTCACCCAGTGTAAGTTCTGGGAACTGACCTTGGGTCCTTTGCAAGAGCAATACCTGCTCTGTCAAGTTGAGCTCTCAAGTCTACATTTTCACACCACTTTACATATTCTGAGGTTGTGTGTGAATGTATCCTCTCTTACCAACCTATGCTAGTTATCATGCACTCACCATGAAAAAGAGATAAGAGAATAAAATGGGAATAAAGAAGTCAATGTTTATTTTTTCTTGATACCAACTGTACTGGTTATGCTTTTTTATTCTTTGAAAAATTCATATATATATATATATATACAATGAATCTTGATCATACCCCCTCCCACACTCTCCCTCAAAAGCTTTTGATCCTTTCCAACACATCTTTCAATTTCAAGGTTTTTTTTTTTCTGTCGTTGTTACAACCCACTGAGTTAAATTACTGTTGCCCTTATGTGCAGGAGCATGTGGCTCTCCATTAAAGCATGTGTAGCCTAACAGTGATCACCTTCCAAAGAAAGTAACTCTCTCTCCCTCAGTAGCCATCAACTTCCAATAACTTCCTCTGGTATGGGAGGAACCTCAGGAGCACCTCCCCCCACCATTATAGAATGTTTACTTGGCTTGATCTTGTGTAGATCTTATTACAGATAACCACAGCAGCTTTAGTTCAGGTGTGCAATATCCATGCAAAGAAGACAGCATTTCTCAGTACTGCTCTGTATCATCTGACTCTACATTCTTTCTACTCACTGTTCCATGATGTTCTCTGAGCTTGGAGTTGGGAGGGTTATTGACATAGCTATTTCAGTTATGTCTGTTCACTCATAGTTGCTTATTCTTAGCACTTTCAAAAATGCATGCATGTGTCAGGCAAAACAAACACATTACTAATCATGGCTCTGGTATGATTTAGGATTTGATTTTCCCTAGACTATCAGGTGTCATGAAAAATGATGCATGCATAGGATCCTATTAGACTATTGAAAGCAGATGAGGCAGCTTTCATTTTATATGAATCATATCATCAAAAGTTTTGGTACAGAGTATGGGTTAATTTACACAGCTCTCTAAACCCACTCACTCTAATGAAACTAGCAACAGAACAGAGTGATCAATACTCATGATCTAGGTTTCACATGACATATCTTCATATAAAATACTGAAAAAGGGATTCTGGAACAAAGTTCTCTTAGCACCTGTTTTATTAATTAGTTGGGGTGGTTTTGATAATACATAGATGGATTTGAAAGCTACTAAACCATTTCCAGAAAGAGTTTGTCTTGTTCATAGCATATCTTTACATAATTTTGATCAATACTGAAATATTTCATACTTATTCTAAAATACAGTAAAACACTAGCACAGTCTCTCTTTTTAAAGATGCTCATCTAAGATGATGAATTAGAACTGAGGAATCCTAAAGTTGCTTTTTCTTTATTTAAATCTGTGAAATATCACTGATTGATGTGTTACAATCTAAAATACAATTATATCACATTACATTCTTGAAATACAAGTATTAACCACTGTTAATACATTAGCTGCATGATTATTTTATTAAATTATAAATCTCAAGTCCTAGTCTAGTGACTATCTTTCCATAGGCACCCTATATTTATAGTTTTGGAATCAATGTAGGAGCATACTTTCCTTATTTAAAACATGCAAAATGAATTAAATGATGGCAAGTTACTTAATTCCTGTCATAAGTAGAATTATATACACATATATACATATATAGTATACAAATAAGTTATTTATATAAAGTTTATTAATTTTGGATATTTTGTTCCACTGGGAAATGAACTCAGGGCATTTCGCATACTATGCAAGTACTACACTGAGCTATACACCCAGCAATGTACCGTTTTCTGTTTTGAATTTGCTGTTAAATTATTTTCCTTCTTCTGAATCTGAATTCTAATACTCAAAAACAGCTTAACTTCCAAGATCACTATATGCAGTTTTAAAAATTCCTTTGGAAAACTTCTGTATTCAATTTGTTATATAATCTTTCACAATTAACCTCAAAATTATATTTCATTGTTCATACACATTTTAAAATAGATAAGGTTCTTAGTTAAGTAATTTAATTAATATCTAACAAAAATAAACTTAAACATAGTATCCCTGTGAAAACTAAAATTATTTTGTAATATGTTGACAGATGAATAGATAAAAACATTCAACAAATAAAAATAATTTTAACCATACTATGAAAGTCATTATTCAAGATTCTAAGAAGTCTCGTTTAGAATTCCCCCCAAAATAAATAAATTCAGAAACATTTCCTGGCTAGGTGGTAAGATTAACAGTTTCTAAAATTAAGAAACAAATTAAGGACCCTTCATACTACTATCATACCCCAGAAAGGACAGTAAGGGAGCAATTTACTTTGGTTCCAAGATTCTTTATTTTTTAAACTATACATAAACAGTAAAAAAGAAAATGCGTTAGACTTTGAATAGTATGTAAGATGAACATTGAAGTTGTAATTTAGTGATTATAAATAGATTAAAAGGAAAATGTTCACCAATTCTGCTTTCAATGAAGAATATACCAGTAAACGCACTGTTGAAATGAAAGATACCAACATGTAACATTCAACGGGTTTTTTCATCTTTATCAGCACAGAAACAATGTTCTAATACACCAAAAATTGATGATATGCCAAAATCTCTACACAATTAATTAACATGCTAACTTAAGTATAGTAAATAAAGTAATTTTTGCTACAATTAAATCTTAAATGCTACTCTGCACAATAATTATAAACAAGTCCGCATGGGAGTAACAATAGAAAAAAAGAAAGAAACATATTCCATTTTCTTCATTCCAGCAGCAATAATTTTACTAGTGTAACTTGTTGATTAGGTGTGCTTACACATCACCTAGTATCCTATACTGATATGCATGCTGATTCTTTCTATTTCTATTTTTGCAAGGCACCATACAATACTTTATCTAAATTTCAGTACTACTAATAATAATGGCATATTTCTAAAATTAAATGCAGATTTTTATATAAAATTTAAAATAAAATGAGGATTGATATTTGAAATTTGATCTTGTAGCAAATGAACAACACTTGAAAATATGGTTTAAATGAATCTTTCTCTTCCTAATTTAAATTCTGTACCTTAAGTTGCTGGTCAGAAAGATAGAGAAATCTAGAAATAATGATACCTAAATTTTTTTTTTTAAAAATCTGTATGAGACTGTCTTTCCAATTAACTTTTGAGAGTAGAAAAGAGAACTAAGATTCTAACTTTCAGAAATTATGGTCTTCTGTATTTGCTTTTCTAGTCATATCCAGTATAACTTCATAATTAAAATCATCACCACTAAATAAGAATTCTAACATGGTCACTTTGTCTTACAATGTGGTATCTTTCTTGTTATTCTGACTCATCCTGGGTTTGGGAAGATGCCCTATAAGACTTGAAATTAAGGCCATGCATAAATTGAAAAATATCCCTGTGGTCTAGTTCTTTAATAATTCATTGTAAATTGAGCTTATAGCTCTCATTGCAGCAATACATATGGTGCCAAGCACACATTAGTTGTTCATTTGTTTGTGGAATATTTATAAAGTATGTTCTTATGAAAATTGCTTTAGCAGTCATATCAACTTTCTTTATTCTGGCTACAGTCCGTATGTGTTTTCTTTTTTTCTAAGGCATATAAAAACTGAAACGCAATTATTCTTATTTAAACATAAAATTCTATGATTTATTTTGAATATTTTAAATAATTATACAAAATATATGTGAAGTTTAGAATCGTTTTGTTTCATGTTAAGAACATAATTCTCAATATGCTATTACTTTCTAAATATTAAAAACGTAGAATTTGTTGACCTCCGCTTTCAGCGATCAAATGTATCCATCATGGTCATCTCCGTCATCGTCATCATCCCCTTCATCTTCATCATCATCTTCAATAACATCTTTATCATTCATAATGTCATCTTCCTCATCTTCATCATCAGTCCATTCATGTAAATCACCACTTGCAAAATCTCCAGAGATTTCAAAATCCATAGCTATTAAAACAAACATTGGATTTACTTGACTGGGTAATCAGAGGACTTCGGAGATATAAAATAATAATGAAAATTGAAAAGCAAATTCATTTGTCCTTCATTTTGATAAAACAAGACAAAAATTCACACTGTTAAGTCTCTCACTTGTGATAATACACAAAATATATTTGGTAAAAGAATTATTATTAAAGTGCTGTGTCATGTAATTCCCAGTGTAGTAATACTGGTCTCAGCCCAGTTTTATAGAGGCTTATATTTGACTTTGAATCTTAAAAACTATTTAAAATTTCTTCTGTAAGTATGAGAGGCAGAAAATTAGTCTTTGCAAAATATCTACTTCCTCAGTCTTGAAACCTAATAAAGATGCTAAGTGGTATAAAAGGACCTCTGTAAATATCATTAGGACAATAACATTGAAATGAGAGATTGTATTGGATAATTTCATTATTATTTAGGGCCTTATAATCAAATAACTTTTTCTAGAAATTGGCAATTTAGAAATCTGAGTACAAAAGAATGAACAGAGATAAAGTTTTTGGTTTGAAAATGGAGGAAAAGTTCCATATCTGAAGAAAAAGAACATGAGCAACTTCTAGAAAATAGAAGAAATAAGGAAATTGATTTTCCTGGACAGCCCCTAAAAAAGAGCCCCTGGCTGGTAATTTAGTGAGATCTGTTGGAGTTCTGTCATGCAGAATTATAAGAAAATAAACTTGTTAGTAAAAATAATAAAGCCAGCAGTTCAGTGGGATTTTGTTATAGTAGCAATAGAAAAAAAAATACTACTCGTAAAACTTAAAATGACCTATTAATATTTCTGGAAGCAATAATTCACATAAATATCATCATACATTTACTGTGTCACTTTATTCTTCATTCTTATAAATCTTATTAATATATTTAAGTACTTACAATGTGGCTGTTTACATGATACACTGAAATTGTCAGCTTACATGGTAAAAATACTGTTTCTTAGAATTCAATTTCATGTATATTGTCAGCCAAACAATATAAGAAAAAACAAGAGTGCATGTTTCCAAAATAAAATTTTAACTCATTGAATTCATCTACACATAATTTCCATTGGAAGCAAAAAAATTAAATTTCTTTATACATCTGTGACATCACTGAAGCAGTTAATGATATGAACACTTTAAGTTCCACATTAAGAGAAACGCTGCCTTCATTTAAATACTACATATGGTAATTTTTGAGTCCTACTTGATGATTTGATCACATTCATAAGGTCAAAAACTCAAAATCTAGCCCTGATAAAGTTACCGAATAAATAAATACAAAGCAGGAATGCTAAAATTAGGTGATATTACTTTTCATTGTTTACTATTTGTCTCTTCAAATGATAGTTGTTGATCATCAGCCTAAACTGTTCATAATGGAGACATATCATCATTAAATATTTAATTTTCATTATGTTCATTTCAACAGAGAAAATAAACCCACTAATTCCTTCTATACAGAATTGTATGAATTAACTACCTTTCCCTTCACTGTGATCAAAATATGACAGAAACAAAGAAAGGGAGTAAAGTTTCACATTAGGTTAAAGCTTTAGAAGACTGTCGAACATGATGGTGAAGACATGGAGCTACTGGACACGGGGGAGCATGGAAACAGAAATTCAAATGTATGGCGGCTGCTTCATACATGACAAACTAGGAAGCACAAATCCAGACAAAAGCTGGGCTGACCTCTGAACTTCAAAATCCTTTAGACTTCACAAATTTAAAACTCTGAAAATATTGCCAATATTTGGAAACCAAGGGCTCCAACATAAGAGCCTGGGACAATTTGCGTTTAGAGTCTGCTAGGACGTTCAGTCAGGGAGTGTAGCCAAGAAGTTTATATAATTAATACTCTTTATATTACATATACAAACACCGATTTGAATCTTGCAATCTGGAAAAGGCATTTTCTGAAGTAAATTTCAAATGAAAATATATACATATATGTGTGTTTGTGTGCATGTGTGTGATATTCAAGTCCTTATATTAATTTAGCTATATATAAAATACATGTTTAAAATTAATTAGAATATCAGATACAAGTATAATTTTAAAATAAATGATATTCCCCTCCCCCTGATGACAAGGACAACATACAATATGCTAACATAATTGCAATTTATAGAACTTTACAAGTTAAGATCTTGTTCAGCTTAGTTTGCTTTCATTTAGTTTCTCTGATGAGCCTTTGCATTATTCAAATCACTGTCTCAATAGCCAGGCAGGCAAAAGAAATCAACAAGGGAAACTGGAACACTACACACTTGATTTTTCAAACTTGGATCAAAATGAATGGTAAAGGCTGCCTTATCTGTATGTTACAACTCTCTAAACTTCAGGGAGGAAATGGAGTTTAACTTTGATATTTTTCTCTCTAACACATGTTGATTTAGCCACAGGATTTTACAACATGCAAGGATCAAGTCTACATGTCACTGCCTCCAGTCACATATATTTGATATGTTCTATAGTCAGAATAGGGTAGTCTTCACTAAGTGCTTGAAGACATTTATAGGCCTTTGACATATTTAATTGTATGCTCGGGAAAATATAAGATGTATGTTTCTGCCTTACCGCAATCTGCAACGCCATTTATTCTGGATCCTATGACTTCATTTCCATATCTGTCAACACACCAGCACTGCCCTAAGCTTCCATGACATTGTGTTGGCTTGTAGTATCCATCTTCATCACACAGTGGGATGTATAGTCCTATAAAACACACAATCACACACAAAGCACAAATGCAGTTTACAAATACAGTGTATTCCTTTTGGATAGATAATCACTCTGTGTTTATATCTTAAACATACACACACACGCACATATACACACACACGCAAGTGAAAGGCACCCTGTATTTCACACTCATTATTAGTGATTTCTGTAGAAGAAAACAGGTGTGGTCTCAGCTACCATGGAGATGGCATTTCACAAAGGAAACGTTTACATTTGTGACTTTGTATCCCATTAGGCAAAATGCTACTGTTATAAGTCTCACCAAGAAAGGATAATGTTTTCATAGAAATAAAAATAATTAGAATATGACTGTTTCTGTGCTCACATTAAATCATTTGAACCATGAAGATGCTATAAAGGCTCTCTACTGGCTCATCACTGACCAATTTCTATTTGTCATTTTCCAAAATTTTCATTCATATATTGCAAGTTTTGATTTGTTTTCATATCAAGTTACTTCCTCCAAAGTCCATGGTGCTTCATTTATCTGAAATGAAACCTTCTCCATTCATCCTACTTTCATTTAACAAATAAATGTGACCCACAATGCAAAGGCTTCTCCATTGAGGATATGAGGTGCTTTATTCTCTCTCTGTCTCTCTGTTTCTGTCTCTGTCTCTGTCTTTCTCTCTCTTTGTACTTGCCTATCTGTCTGCCTGTCTATGTTTTCAATATAGTCTGTCACCAATGCTCTGATATCTTCACCGTTTGAAAATATTTTGATTCTAATTATTTTTTAAAGGGCTGGAGAGATGCCTCAGTGTTTAAGAGCAATGACCGTTATTGCAGAAGAGCCAGGTTCAAATCCTAGCACCTACATGGTGGCTAACAATCATCTGCCACTCCCCTTCCAGGGGATCTGACACCCTCTTCTGTCCTCCTCAGGTACTGCATGACACAGGCACATTTACACACATCCAGGCATAACACTCATACACATAAAAATAAATAATAAAACAATTTTTAAAAAGAAAATATTAAGCTTCCCTTGATTTTCAGTGTTGCATAAAAATCTCTTAACCAGAAAGTCTAGTTAACATGTGTTTGGTGGGGAGGAGGGTGGCAATTTTTCTATATTTATAGTACCTGACATAATTACGTGGCATAGGCCGAATGACAAATGTTTAATTATTCATTTATTAGCTCAGTAATATTCTTCAATAATATTTCAATGTTAGAATGTAAGTTCTAGGTGATGAAATATTTTTTTCTTCCTTAACTGTTCTGTGAATAGAATCATCACATTTATTAGGTTTTAAAAACATACTTATGAAAGAGATAAAGGGGGAAAGTCATTTCTTAGGACAATTGTTTATGATAATAATTGTACTTTCTATAAATATTTTATAAGTCTAATAAATACATAATAAATTTGACTAAGACAATATAATTCACTTGAATTATTAACTGCTAGATTTTCAGTAGTATGCAGAAAATTTTACTAATCTGGAAAACTTGTGATATTGTCTATGAACTTAAGGCTAAACAATAAAAAGAGGAATGAACTTGATGAAGTTTACATATTTAAGATATTATGAGGGGCTGGAGAAATAGCTCAGTGGTTGGGAGCATTGACTGCTCTTGCAGAGGACCCAGTTTTGATTCCCAGTACTGATATGGCAGCCACAAACCATTTTTAACTCCAGTTCTAGGGGAATCTGACCCCCTTTTCTGACCTCTGCGGCATTGCATAACATGGGTGCACTTACATGCATGCAGGCAATACACTCATACACATAAAATAAAAATAATAAAATGTTAAAAATTAAGAACATAATGTTATGAAAGGAAATTGTCCTTTAGGGTAGAATACTCTGAAACTGACGAGAACACTCCTAGGCATAACACGAGTGATATAATCATGAAACAAAACCAACCTACACAATGAAGCATACAACACCTTATACTTACAAAGAAGCTGGCCAGTTTCAGATATATATCATTATTTCCTCCAAACCATAAAGAATATTTGAGGCATACATTATCATGTGATAAATATTTTCATTTAAATTATTAAAAAGACTAAAAACTCCCACCAAGTAATTACACAATATTTTAAAATATGAGCCACTTCAAATGAGCAAAGCCAGAATTGTAATGGATTTTGGAATTAATAGATTTTGATCAATTCTAAAATATTTTCTGGTTGACGTTCAAAGATTTTCCCATTGTATGAGCCAAAACATCAGCTTTCAAATATCAGCTTATAGATCAGTAATTCAGTTCCACTCAAGAGCTACATTATCACAAGTTCCTGGAAACAATTAAGAGAAATGTTATGTGTACTTTTTATCATCAGTCTTTTTTCACACTTACACTATTTTATGGCAAACCAATGAACGTTTTATTTGGCATGATGGTTCATGATTTAGGATCTTTCTATTAATATGAAAAATATTCTCATATGAAGCTGCTGTATTTTAATTGCAGATAGAGTATATAAATAATATGAATCAATTAGATCAAGAGACATTGTAAAATTATGTGATGAATGTTTCAATATCGCAAGCATGAAGAGATGCTTACCATACTAATGTACTGAAAAGAAGGGCAAAGTGGTGAAATCCAAATAAGAATTTAGCAATAAGAATTTCTTAGAGTTTACAGACAAGCTATGAGATTTGGTGCATGTGAAGAAAACCTATAGGAAGAGCTTGGTAAAGGATACACTTTAAATGATTAAAATTTATTTCCAAAAGATTTTGTTAGAAATATTTATTTCCAATTATAAAAATAATGAAATTTAACAGTTTAATGATCTATCGATAACCAAATATTAAAACGTTTAAAGGATTTATCTGATACATGGAATTAACATCTGTCTGTCTGTGATGTATACTTCAGTTTTCAACTTGACACACTTGGGAAAAGAAAGCCTCAACTAGGGAATTCCCTATATCAGATTGTTCTGTGGGCATTTGCCTGTGAGACACTTTCTTAATTATTGAATGTTATGGATAACACAGACCTCTTTGGGTGGTGCCACCCCTGGGCCCGTGGTCCTGAGTTGTATAAGAAAGCAGGCTAAGCACAGGTCAGAGTTGCAAGTCAGTAAGAAATGTACTATCATGGTCTGTGCTCCAGGCTCCTGCCTGCTCTGAGCTCCTGCCCTGGCTTCCTTCGAAGATGAACCGTGATGAGGACATGTAAACCAAATAAACTTCCCTCCCCAACTTCGTTTGGATCAGCGTTTTATCAAAGCAATAAAGAAACCAAACTAAGAAAATATCTATCATTTATCCATTACATACCTATCAATATACTCATCTATTTACTTGATGAAAACTGAGATTGCAAAAATTGCTAATGAAAAATGCTAGAAATATCATTCAACTTTCTGAGTTGCAATATTTTCCACTCCATGTATACAATTATTTGTGTAAATGTCAATTATAGTAACATATGATACTGTCAATCCTTAAATTGCTCAACTGAAGAATTAGAAATTTCTGCTGATGTTTTAATTTCAGCGTTGTACAAATCTCTTTCTTGCTTAACTTTCAAAATGAACATATTAGAGTAATAAAACAAATTTTATTTTTCCACAGATGAGTTAAGAAAAGTAAGTTTAATGGCTTTCCAAAAGTTCATAAATTTTGTTGCTGAATTTTAGTGCAGTCTATTTTGTTGGATTAATACTGATTTCAGGTGACTGTTTCCCTGGGCGTTTTTATGTAAGTAATATAAGCATCAGAAAAACTAGTTATTACTCACCCACAAGCTTCTTTACCCCTTGTCGCTTCTGAATGTTGCTCAGCTCTGTCTGACAAGGTGGGTCTATAATAACATTAAAAATATTAATTCAAAGATTAAGTAAAGATCGTATACTTTGAGGGAGTCTTTCTATGTCTTTAGGAGAAACCTACTACATATTTTTGACATATTATAAGCATACATTCACAGTGATGTATATTTGTTGTCTATGTAAGATGATTTACACGTGCAAAGATGAATCTGTTAGCAGATATACGAGGGACGGTGATTTCCTAAGTATTCATAAGAGTAGGTCTTTTTGAATTTTTTCTGAGTGACTGAAATATGATGGAAAAAATAAATTATGTAATGGGATATATTTACCTTCTAACATTTTAAAGGTCTACAATATAAATTCAATTGATTACAATCTAAAAATTTAATCAGTTCTCTCTTTTCTAATAAGATTATGGAGAAATAGCTTCTCATTATAAAACGATCTGAAAGTTTTCCTTCCTTCACGTTATAGCTAATTTTATCCCTTTTACTAATGTAATGTTACTATTATACCTTGTCTTTTCAAATATTCTCAGAAGTTTCAAGTATATAATTTAGAAACAGAACATAATGTAAGATGTTATAAGCCATAATTTAAAAAATAAATTAAAAGTACTTAAGCCATTTTGGAAGTATTTGTTTATTTTTAAAATTCAATAATAAAATGAACACATGTATAGAAAAGTAAAAAATTCTACATAGTCATAATTTGTTTATATTATTGAAATTTATTATATATACATATATTCATCTCTAAAAACACTTTTTTTTGGGTGTTTTTGAGACAGGTCTCCCTGTAGCCCCAGATGTCCAGGAACTCACTATGTAGACCAGGCTGGCCTCGAACTCACATAGATCTGCCTGCCTGTGCCTCTCAAGTGCTGGGATTAAAAACAAATAATTTTTTAATATTCTAAAAATTGGTAATTTTACATAAATCTTAGTGATTCACTATTAAGATATTAATGTAAAAATAATTTTATTCACCATTTATTCTTTGGAAAAAAATAAAATTATGTCAAATATTTTGAAATTGATTGAAATGCCAATTTTAAAATAATTCAGTTATTAAATGTCATATAATTAACGAAGTATAAAGAAGGGATAAAATAATGTGCTTATGACATATATTACATAGTCATGAGACCAAAAATATTTTATCTTGAGGAAATAACAAATAGAAAATAAATTTTGTTTTCAAATATTAAATGCTTATCTTATGGTTGTATTTCAGCTTGTAATTGATGAAACTACTCCTTTGCTTTTCTTCCTAGGATAGAAATCAAGCTGCACTTATATATAAAGCCAAAAGGTAAAATCTTACTGTCATCCTGAGGCGCTATTTTATAATTAACAGAAAAGATGTCAACCAAGCTTTTAATATTTATTAGAAAAAGTTCCCTTTGCTGGATTTCTTATACTTTCACTATGTAAATATCCAGATGCATGTGACTCTGAACCTGAAATTCCAGGTACATTTTTAATAACAAATTTTTAAGTTTTTAACTATTTCAGTTCAAAGAGATTTGCATTGATTATCTCAGTATTCCCCTTCTTTCCCCAACTCTCCTCAGATTATAGTAACCAATTTCCTCTTAGCTTTCATGAACTCAGCTTTGTTAGATTCCACATATATGTTCATGTTTACGGATTTTTCAATGTTCATGTACAAACATAAAAACACATCATTATCACATGTGACAAAACAAAAGAATTTTTATCAAGGAAAGTAACAATATGAATGCATGTTTTTAATAACAATAAATCTTATTTTATTATATTATTATTTAAGTTTTTTAAATATATACCAGTTACTATTTTAAATATATACCAGTTACTAATAACTGGATTGTAGTTTGAGGGAGTGTTTGATAATCTAGAATGCAGATATTCAATAAAATTTAAGAAATGTGTATTATAAGTGTGTATAAGGGATTTAATACAGAAATTCAGTTACTTTATTTCTTACATTAGTTTATCAATATTTAAGGCCTTTTACAAAGCTGATCTTATTTATTCACTATTCATCAAACTGTGACACTTATTTTCTATTTTTGAACTTTAAAAAGTGTTTTATTTATTATTTTTATTTTATGTGTATGTGTTTACTGGCTGCATGCATGTAAGTGCATCCGTGTCATGCAATGCCCACGGAGGTCAGAAGAAGGATCTGATCCCTCGGAACTGGAGTTACAGATGGTTGTTAGTAGCTTTTGGGTGCTGGGAATCGAACCTTGGCCCTCTGTAAGAGCAGGCAGTGTTCTTAAACGCTGAGTCATCTCTCCAGTCCTATTTTATGAACTATTAAGAAATATGCAAAAGCCGTAGAGTTAGCAAAGCATTCTATATGATTCATCATGAAGTATGATAATAATTGTTATAGTTTAACATTATTTAACAATGTTAAAGTGCATTGTGAATATTGGGTATATATCAAAGTAGCTTCCAATTTATTAACGGTGCTTCAAAATAGCAGTGTTTCCTTGATTTTGTAAATAAAGTATGAGAACTTTTAAGCCTGTTTAGCCATGTATATTTAATTTAATAAATTATGTGACTCAATAAATTCTAGAAGCATGATTCTAATTTTACAGTCCATTTTTATCTTCTATAAATATGCTGTTTAAAGAATACCATCACTCTTCATTTGGTCTAATTTCTTTCAGAGTTTTGAATACTTTCTTTGCTAGTGAATTTTTAAGAAGCTAAACTCTATTGAAGAGATTGAAAGAGTATGTAATTTTAAAAATAAAATGAGTAAAAATAACTTTATGGTGAATGCGGTGGTTCATGAAGCTCATTTAATAAGATCACAAAATGGAACATTAAAACTCCACAGTATAGTGATAAAAACCCCATTTATTTTACACCGTTGCAAAGCAGATAGCAAATTAATTTTAATGATTACTTTAATATCTGTTTTCTCATATCTCTGTGTGCTGCACTGGTTCATAAAGGAGACTATAATGAAATATATTAATATAAAATATTAATTACTATTTTTCACCTTGTTTAGAATGTATCTTCAGCACAATGATTTTATTCAATACAGTTCCTATTTGCTTTTTCATTAAACATTCAAATTTTTAAAAATTACTGAAATTAGTGAGGCATTGTCTATTGTTAATTGTTTTATCATGAAGGAATAGATCAAATTTGCAATTCAGGTCAGCTAATCCCATGATTGTTGCTTGTATTTTACCTTGCTGTCTTTGGAAGCAGTAGCACCATTCATTGTTAGATATCAAACTGTCCTTGTATGTGTCACAAGAGTTGAAGAATGCCTTGGTACACTGCTCATTCTTATCAACGTAAATGCTCCCAAGCTCTGACTGGTCCAATAGCAGGTCATAGTTTGTATCAAGTCTATTAAACATCCAGCCAAGCGAATCCTTGCAAATTGGCAAAATACTGGTATCAAATCCTAGATGCACAAAGAAAATGATTAGCTAAATATGTAAGATACCATCATCAGAAATTAAAGCAAAACAACAATATAGGCATTAAACACAGGGCAATTGGTGGACAATCAGAAGATAAGGTCTTAAATTAAACTTGGGAAATATGTGTTGAAGTAAATTAGGCATAACTGCATCATCTTTAGCTTTGAATATTAATTAACCAGAAAGAATTTATTACTAATTAGTCATTATTTCAATGGAATGTACTATTCTAATTGCATATTATTTTTGTTATTCATTGCTCAAGCTTTTTGATACTTTGTAGATAATCATAAACTCCAAAATACTATTAATTACAATATTTTAACACTAAAACTCATTTTCATATGAAAAAATGAATACTGTTTTCGCAAAAAGCATTTTAAATACACAATAACCATTTCCATAACATCCTGTAACTTGGTAAAATCTTGGTTAAAAATAATTGCACAATAGCTGGGCATGGTGGCGCACGCCTTTAATCCCAGCACTTGGGAGGCAGAGGCACGCAGATCTTTATGAGTTCAAGGCCAGCCTGGTCTACATAGTGAGTTCCAGGACAGCTGGGACTAAAACAGAATTGCACATAAAAGTGTTAACAAGAGAAAGAATAGTCATGCTGTAATATTATGCAATTACTCTGACTTCTAATTCACTTGTTGCAATTTACCCAGTTACAAATGTGCTACAGTGGAGAGCAACAGTGTGTGTTATACAGGAGTGGGGTCTCAAGAAATGGAAGGATTTGGTTTGCATTCAAGCTATATGCAATTAGATTTATGTAGGTCACTCAGCTCACTAACGATCTGAGTCCCACAGTTCATCAAATGCAATTATTGTTTTGAACCAAGTCTATGCAAAGACACATTTCATTCAAATGGATATGGAATGAGAGTCTTTTGTACTCTGATACATGAAATACCATATAAGTTAATAAGAAGAGTTTAATTAAATGTTTTAATGGATTGCTAAAGTCTTAGGTGAGTACCACAACCATAAGTAATTTCAGGAAACCAAATAAAGGAGATGAATCCATTTCTTTTGACCTGAGGCATAGCATCAAGAAACGTATGGCAGGAAATAGACTGAGAAAATCATTTGTGAAGGTGAGGTTGCTTTGGAAAAAGAATGGAGGTACATTCATCTGCCTTTTTATCTCTTTGGAAAGCCCTGAATTCCTCGAAGAGAGCTATGATGTCACTCTGCAGATACATGAAGAATCTGCTGCACGACAAGAAAAAGTAAAAAAAGGTTTTTAAGGCTATCACGGGAAAGACTGAGGAAACCATTTTGAGTGAGCAGCAGTAAATTACTCCTACCACTATATAGGAACAGGGTCTCTGACAAAGGATGGAAACAAGGAGGAAGAGAAAGGGAAAAAATACACAACTGTTCTGTGAACCACTGCCCAACAGCCTAACAGAGAAATAATAGGAGTGACTGAAATTAGAATATGGAATGCACATAGGGTAGAAGAAGTGGTTAGAGATTAATAAAGAAACTCTAAAATAAATGGAATGCATCAAATCTTAGAAGAATCTTACAAAACATCAAATAAGATGAATATGAAAAATGTTAAAAACTGTATACATTATAAATTACTTGAAATCTATGATACAAGCAACTTTTTAAAGTAGCTATAGGGTTACAGATGAAATTTATGGTCCTACAGAGAAAAAAGGATAGAGTGTCACACTAGAGATGAAATCATAGAAGGCAGAAAAAAATGGATAAAAGTGATACCATGTTGAAAACAAAAACAAAGCTCTCAACACAAAAGCATCACCTCCTGAATTGATTTGAAAGAAGAAAGAGGAAATGCCTTCTGAAAGACAAAACTGGGAAATAATTTATTAAAAGCAGATGCAAGGCATGAAATATTTGAAAAATATATATTTCAAGTAGAATGCACCAGAATGTACTTTTTGATGGGGAAAACATGAAACTCTATGAAAAAAAAATGAAGTCAATTTGAAGACTCACACCTGATGATATCAAATTCTTGTCAAAAAGCATAAAAAGTAAAATATAAAATTATTAGCAATATATTATTTGCTTCTATCATATAGGAAAGCAAAATGTAGGTCAACATGAGAGAAATTGAGGTGTTTTTACAGATATATTTATTGTGCTTGAGGAGGCAAAAATGAAAATTCATAGAAGAATTTATAAAGCAACATGTTTGTGAACAAGACTCACAAGATTGTACAGTAAGATACTATAAATTCAGCACAGAGAAGGCATTTACAAGGCAATAAAGTATTATAATGTTGAGTTATATATTGTTAATAAGCAACTACAACACACTGTATAGATCATTATTCAATTTCTATAAAAGGTTAGTCTACATGAGTGTATATATATATAGTATAAAATGAGATAAATTTGGACAATTATACATTTATCTGTCAACATTATTACCCTGTGACTGAAGGAATAGATGACATTGTTGCAAGGTTGCTAGTTTTCTTCATATAATGTAGCATGTTACATTAAAAATAATAATATATTTTGCAATCAAAATGTAGAAAATCAAATGGCAAAATGAGAATAGACATTGTTACACAGATTTTTTTTCTTCCTGTTCTATATTGAAAAGAAATTAACACTAATTAGTGTGGCAAAGGAAGGATCATAAAATTAATTACTACTTATTGATTAGTCTCTGGTTAAAGAAGATCTCATTTGTTTCCACACACAACCACCGCTGGTGATTATGCTGTTTGTTATTTTATTTGCTGTTAATTTTTATCTCCCCTTGATTTTAACTATTCTTGAAATGTTCACGGTATCTATCAGGTAAATATTCAAGGATTTTAAATGCTTCTCAGATGAAAGGAGAACATTTTGACAAATATAGTGCTTATGTTATAACTCTCCAAACACTGATGAGCTATATGTGAATTTATAAAATTTTAAAATGTGAATTTAACATAAAACATATTTTATATGTCTTGATACATATCTTTTCTTAATCTCTTTGCTCTTATGGGGGGGCTGGGATTTTTTTTCCTTTTTTTTTCAGTAGATTCAGATTCTTAGTTAAAAGTGTTCTGAAAACAATGCACTGCTATGCTGAAAAACTGGAATATTCTTTTTATTTAAAAAAGAATGAAGAGCTGAAGAGATAGCTCAGTGGTTAAGAGCACTGACTGCTCTTGCATTGGACCCAAATTCAATTTCCACCACCCACATGGCAGCTAACAACCATCCATAACTCCAGTTTCTAGGGATCCAAAGCCTTTTTCTGACCTCTGCGAACATTGCACGACATGGGTACATTCATATGCATGCAGACAATACACTCATATACATAAAATTAAAATAAATAAAATTAAATTAAAAAATGAAATGAGGCTGGTGTTTAGATGCAACAAGGTGATGATGAAATGGCCACCCAGAGAAATGTGAAGCTTATGATAGAGACTCAAGACCAGTGATTCAGAGTGGCCTCCTCACAGGCCACAGAAGGCTGATAGTGGTTCAGCAGTAGTGGAGTAGATGACGCAGAGGAGAAAGAGATCTAGAGCTCCAATTTGGGACTGGTTATGTTGTGTATATACTGGAGAAAGATTGTTCAGGGATCAAAAGGCCAACAGGAGCAGAAGAAAGTTGAAAAAGTCTCAATCAAAAGGAAGATCTGGAATTGATAGTGACAGATATGGAGACCTCATGAGTAGCAGAGGAGAGCTTGAGGGAACACATGGATGATGTGGCTCAGGCTCCTATTGCCCTAAACAATTGGGAATGTGCTTTCTCTGACATTTTCTGGACTAACTTATTGAAATAAAGCATTTTCTTTTCAGGTTAAAAAATGAAATGAAATTGAAAATCTTTCATTTATTCAGTGAAAGGAAATCTAGTACTTAATAATCCCAAACCTGCTGATGCTAATGGTAATTCCCACTGAGGAGTTCCTAACGATTAGAGTCTAAACAGACTTTACTTCATGGCCTCATCAGGGAGCAATTTCCCAGGTAACAGTAATGTAATAGAACATTCCTATTACACTATAACATCTACTTAGTTCTTTTTAAAATTTCATAATTATATAATGATATACATAGGATAGCAGAATGTTAGCAAAACATTAAACATGTTATTTGGTCTAAATTAAAATAATACTGATGTCAAGAATATACCTTAGAAGTACTAATGTACATATTTAAACTTTTACTGTAGAGAGTTACAGTACCTTCTAAATAAAAAAAGAAAATCCCAGATGTCTCAATAATCAGGATACCCAAACAAAGATTGATCTGCTTGCTTTCTTTTATTGCTTGAAATGCAGAAAGAAAATTTATCTCCCAAGTTTTGGAATCTTTTTTTCCAATAGATGAAGAGCCCTGTTATACCTAGAAGGATACTAATTACACTAAAATGAGGCATTGTTTTAAGCCATCTGATTCCAAATTCAATCTTCTTCTCAATGTGAAGACAGCATGACATGAAGTGAGCAATATCTTGGTAAGAAATTAGAATGTGTTCATTCACCCTCAGGGTTTAAGTAATTCCATCATTTTCTCTGACTGTGAAGAACATTTGTTGTGTGAGAACGGAGCAACAAGACATCTTCTGATTCAGAGTCAAAGTGTTAATCTGAGGATTTTGTGTACGATGTTCACCCAGGTCGTGCTTTGCGAACTGATCAAAGTGAAACCTGTGCCACTTTCCATTCGAAGCATTAAACAAACTCTTCTGCATTATTTTAAATAATTATGCTCAGCAGAGTGCTTTTTTGTTTAATTTTTGAAAAGTTAAAGATAAAATGTATCAGAATGTATAAATCCTAATAGATAGAAAACACACATGCTACAAAATCCTCAAATACTCTTATAATCATAATAAAATAAGAAGTAAGCAACTTCTTTTCCCTCTGAAGCTTATCATGAAGCAGGTTTAAATATCTTTATCAACTGTTTGCCATCCTATGGAAATTCTTTATTGTTCATTTATTGCATTAAGAAATATTCTGAAAACTTTTGTTCAAGAAGCTTTTCTTTGAAATAAAAGCTAGAATTAAAGTATTAAGAAAGAATGGTAAAGTTTATTACCTTGCTCATTTTCTTTAAAAACTATGATATCACTGACCATTTTGTCAAAACTAATATATTGTGAAATAGATTATCGATAGATAGATAGATAGATAGATAGATGATAGATAGATGATAGATAGATGATAGATAGATTTCAAATATTCAAACAAAAAACATTTTGTAATGCCTTAAAATATTTGTAAAAATTCTCAGTTAATAAACAGTCTACTAAAATCTCAGATTAGTAAAACATTAGGGAAAAACTCCTGCTAATTTCCCCTCTTTAAATGATTTAACGCAAAAATAAGATGTAACTCATGTAAAACAAAGAACAATGTTCTGTTGGATGGATGAAGCAAGGGATCACAAAAGCAAATTCTTCTTTTTCTATGAAACCACGTTCCATGTTCAGGATAAGATAGAATTTTAACAAGGAAGGCAGGAGATGGGCAATAATCCCTAGCTGAGGACCCATTGGCACTCACAGTTGCTAGGGTGAGTCAGTTTTGTTACAAGATGTTGTGCCAGATAAGTTTCCCAGGCTCCAGAAAATGGACCACACCCAAAAGCATATATGGAATATAAATTAGACTCAATAGACTTTAAAAATAATGGAGGCTATGAAGTCACAGGGGGAGTTAGTAAGATGAATGAATGGGGTATGAATATGATCAAAATACATTGTATGAAATTCTCAAAGAATGAATTAAAATATTGTTTAAAATAAAAATTAAAAATAAGAAAGAGCAAAGCATCTTTCAATTTGAGCTTAATGTCTGGACTTTACTCCAGGCCTGTTCCTGATATAATCTTCCTCTTCTGCAACAGAATGTCATTCAATAATTGCAAGAGCTACTATTCTGATCTTGTGACATAATAACTTCCAAATAAGCATGAGGAAGGAAGACTATATTTGAACTCACTGAAGATACAGTTCATGATGACTGAGAAGGCTTGGTGCCAAGGCGGGTCCTAGTTTCAGGAGAATGACACAGTTGCTCCCATTGGCCACAGTCAGGAAATAGAATGAAATAAACACTTGTGTGTAGCTCCCAACTCAATTTTCCTTTTCATTGAGAACCTCAGTAGATGGGATGGTGATGCTCACCTTCACTGTGAGTCTTTCTTCATTAGTCTAATATCTCCAGAAATATCCTCACAACGTCAACAGTTTTGTCTCTTAGGTGATTCTAAACCCAGATTAATTTATAGTGAAACTCAACCACTAGCCCAGTTTTCATCAACTTTACAACTGAACAGATAACTTTTAAATTATGAATTTTCTCCCTTGGTCATCAAAGTCTTATAATGTAAAAGGCATTCAATCCATTTAAAATCTACATAGTTATTAACATTTTCACGGCTGTTCAAATTTTCACAGTCCAAAGGCCCTTCTGTGACTCAAACTCTATTTGTGAGCTTCTATAAAAAATGAAAAAAAGTAAAAGTTATCTGCATCTACATCTAATATCAAATGGAATAGAATTGTTCCACTTTATGCCTATAGTATTCCTTGTCAGAGTTGCCATGGTCCTGGCATCTCCAGCATTTTTTGAATTTTGATTGACTCGTAATTGTCAACAGCACAGATCCACACAATGACTTCTCATATTTTCCTTCTAAGGACTGTAATCTTGCTACCAAATTTCTGGCTTCAATATCTTTCTGGAAACTTGGTGCAATGATCCATGACAAATATCTCTTTCTTTTCATGCCTTTATGGTCAGCACCATGTGAATGATACACTGACATTTTCTTCCTGTCTCAATATGTAGTCTCCTCCCTCTTATCACTTTAGTGGCCTCTGAGCTACTTGACAGCTGAGCCTGTGAAAAGATTTCCCTATGTGGTCATTTTCAAGGAGAAAAATCTCTTCGGCAACATTCTTAATTCTAACTTTCTCCTTTAACATTATCTTTTCTCAAAAATTTCGAACCTATGACGATTGAGGTTTTATTCAAGAGTACTTCTATTGACCCAATGAGAAACACAAGGTTTCTCTTTAAAGGAAATAATCTCTTTAAAAATTACAGTTGCTTTTTCTTATTTACTACTTCAAGCTTCCCCCATGTGCCTTTCATCACCAGACTGCATATTTTTAAAATCTTTCTGCCCTCTTGCACTATGAGTCTAAGAGTTTGGAGCAGCAACCATGACACAGCCTAGATGCTAAGCTACCTTGAAATTAATTCCACACAACAATATTGCTTTTTGTTTTTCAGTTCAACCTCATTCAAAGTTTCATTGTAAAATGTAGCACGATTCTTTGACAAAATACAACATGAATGGTCTCTGGCCAGTTCTCAGTGGAATCTTTGTTTTCCATAGAAATTATAGCTGGTGTCTGAAATCTTGGCAGTTGTCTGACACTCTGGTCTTCCAAACTTCAATGAGATGGGCCCATTTTAAGCCCTGTTTATAGCATTATAAGATTCCTGTGGTTCACAAACTTTACTAAACTCCCCTTAAAACCAGTTCCAAAGGCCCACAAAAAACACTTCACCAGGTTTACCACAGAAATAACTACACATCTCGGTTCCAATATTATGTATTCATTATTTTTCTTCTTACTGTAACAAAAATTTGGAGAATGTAACCTGAGAAAGGAAGCATTTGTAGTTTAGGAATACATTACACAATCATGGACAAAATGATGGGGTGACTGCAGCTGTGGAGAAGGGATGGGAGGCAGATTGTCGCAGTGTCCACAGTCAGAAAGCAGAAAGAGAAGAAGGATGGTGAACTGCTCACTCTCACCATTTTTTTATTCAGTCCAGTACACTAGTTGATGGGTTGCTGCCACCCACGTTAAGGGTAGGTTATTTCTCCTCTGTTAAACCTTTCTAGACATGTATTCACAAATATGTCCAGAGGTGTGTTTCCTAGTTTCTTCTAAATACAGTCAAATTTACTATGAAGATTAAACAGCGTTCATAAAGAAGCAATTTCAGGCTACTCTACTAATCTGACATCAGGGTAATATCTGGACAATAATTTATGATGAGATTTACCAACCAGCTAAGTAAACAAGTTGTTGAGTGTATTTATTATATGTCAATGCCTTTTCAAGTTGGAGGTTGCTTGATGGAAGAGAGCCTTCCACAGCTTATGTGTTATTATCAGGAGAAAGAAAGAAAACTTGTAATTGTCTTTAACAAATGCTAAGCTTTAAAACAAAGCAGTGTAACTACGAGGCAAATGTATTGTGGAAGTGTTTTATACAGGATGGAAGGGAACTGCACCCCATAATAACTATTTAAACAACAACTAGATAACGTAAGGGAGTCATTCATACTGCTACCTGCTGTAGAGTCTTTTAGGGCAAGGAAATAGAAAATATGAACACATTTCTCTATCTTAAAGAATTACTTGTATCAAAAAACTTTAAAATGCATCTTAGAACCCAAATATCAGCCAGATAGTTATTTGTAAAATGATATACTAATTTATACGAACAAATTAACAACCTAGAACAAGAGTAAAAAATGATAGAAAACTAACGATTAATTAATTTAATTTAAATCACATTGTAAGAGTTTTGATGTATAACTACTAATGATAACATTATGATACTGTGCTATAAATTAGGCATATGAGAAAATAAAGGATATGTTACCTAACAAAAGAAGATAATTTGTGTAAGTACCAAAAACTAATGAAAATAGCAATTTTCAAATGACTGGTGTCATGAGGTTGATTTTTATGCCTAACTTTTTCATTTTTCATAGTATTCAATATAACATAAGGCATTCATTCTCAATGTAGCTTGTAAAACTTTGGCTTTTCTTTTGCGAATCTTTACAGTCAAGTTTTCTGGTTTGAACCTGCGTGCCTTTATTGTTACATAACTCCATCTGGAAAACATCACCTATCTAAGGGTGCAAGGGATTGACAGTGAGGAAAGGTGTCAATCCAGTTTTCTGGTTCTCTTCTGCGTTACAAGGTATGTGCTCTGGTGATATTCACACTTCTAGCTCACACATTACATTTTCCTTCCCTGTTAGCATACAAAGTTACATCAGATGTGTACAGCTTGAGAAAGGTTTTCTAAGAAGCTGTATTTTATACTAACATTGATTCTAAGATCTGAGAAAGAAATCTATTGTATTTCCAGATTATAAAGCACAAAAATCATTTCAATTAAAATTACATTACCAATTCATGTTTCATTGAAGGTTAGAAAGATCTCTCTGAAAGGAAATTATACATTGTACACAGTGAAATAGACACTGGATTTTAAGTATTCTTTTTTGTATAACCAGGAAGTTATACATTTAGTCTCTTTTGTAATTATTTGCCATCCAAGTACTTAACACTAACAAGAATAAACACTTGGAAGTTTTCCCTAACAGAAATTAATAGAGATTTTTCATATACAACAGAATGATTTTTCTAGGTTTTCTATTTTAATTATTATTCAAGAGTATCTAGTATTTACTAAGAATCACTATCAATATGTTTATTAAAATCTGATAAAATATTTGGTCCACCATTTTTCAGATCTCTTGTCACATTTCCACATTAAATTTAAAGATGGTTATTCACCATGGCAGGTATTCTGCTTCCCCTCAATGCAGCAAGTTCCTTGTGATGGCCAACTTCAAACCACACTTACTGTTTCCTTAGTTTAAGGCATGCAGGAGTCTTTCAACAAATGAAAACAGTTTGGGACAGGGAGTTTTGTGCACATGCTGTAAACTCTGCTGTGCTACTTGACTTCAAACTTGCAGATGCCATTACCAATTTAGATTATAAGTTGTCTTAAAGTTCTATTGTAAGTAAGCACTTATGTTTAATGCATCCTTGTAAAATTTTCAGAAATGAAAAAGGAAACTACTATTATCAAAATGTTCACATTAAGAATAACCAAATGTTTAAGAAATTCAATTTCCACAATTTAAATAAATGTTGACAAAAGTATAAACTTAACTAACAACAGGTAAAGCCTCATAATTTCAACATATGTTGTTAAAAATATATTAATGTTGCTTGTCTTGGGGCCTAGACACCTGGGGAACCAATACTGCTTCCTGACCCTTTTCATCCAGACCAACTTAGTACCTTCTCTGAGCCCAGGCTGCTTCTGGGCCTGGCCCCGCACTCATCTACCTCTGCTTCCCTGGGCATGCAGCACCCTCCACAGGCCTCTCTCCCACCCACAGGCCTCTCTCCAGGGTAAGTCCATCACGCCCTCCATGCCCTGACTCCCTGACCCCCATTCACCCTCCCACCTACCCTCCATTCTCTCCTCCGAGTTTGGGCCATGCCCATCCCTTGTCTTGGGGCCCCAGACACCTGGGAAACCAATACTGCTTCCTGACCCCATTCATCCAAACCAACATAGTGCCTTCTCAGGGCCCCAGGAGCACTGCTTCTGGACCTGGCCCCGCCATCAACTCCCCCTGCTTCCCTGGGCCTGCACCACCTGCCATCCTCTTTCTTGGACTTGGGAGCTGACATTTCCTCTTCCTGATCCTTTACATCCAGACCAACCCAGCTCCTCAGTGCAGTACTCAGGAGTCTTTGTGGCCTCTTCCTGCCCCATCTGCCTTTGCATCTCTGTTTGGCATGGCCACCAGCTGCCCCAAACCAGCATCTTTTCTTGGCCAGGATCCCAGGCCAGTCCAACCCCCAAATTCCTGAGGCCAAAATCAGTCTTGGAGGGAACCGGACCTTAGGAGAAAGCTTGAAGTCATCTGACGATCGTAATTAGTGGGCCTCTGTGGTAACTCCTGAAGACAAAATTCATCTGGCCACTCCAATATAAAATCAACAGAGAGAACTGGAAGCTTAGAAAAACCAGCTATTCATGCACAAAAAGTAAACCACAAAGACACATAAAGTTCACAAAAAGTAGACCTAAACTTGAAGGCCTGAGTCTTATACAAGAATCAGAAAGTACAAAAGAAATTCACTTGCCAAAATCACAGAGAAAAAATAATAACATGAAAATCCAAAATAACATATGCCCACCAAATACCAATAGTCCTCTAGAGGAGTACAATGAGAACCCACTAGAGATAATGCAGGACATGGAACTCAAAAGGACAATTCC
>NW_008360315.1:3892265-3894721 GCF_000622305.1 Nannospalax galili | reverse complement strand
TCAGTTAATTTAAAGAGCACACAAATAAGAAATCAAAGAACTGAAGGAAGATAGGGATAAACTTCTGAATGAATTCAGAAGAGTTAGAAATATTGAAGAATACTCAGGATGAAATGAAGAAGGAAGTGAACCACTCAGTAAGACAATTAGAAATGAAAGGAGAACGCCTCAACAACAGGATGAATGAAATCAAAAACAGAGTTTCAAGACTGGAAGATAAAGAGGACGAACTAGACCACTAAAGCAAAGATTATGAAAAACTTAAGAAATCACAAGAATGGGATATACAGGAATTGTCTGACACCATAAAAAGACCAAACTTACAAATCATAGGCATACAGGAAGGAGAAGAACAGGAAGGAGAAGAATCCCAAGACAATGGCATGGACCAGATCTTCAACAGAATCATGGAAGAAAATTTCCCAAAATAAAGAAAGACATGCCCATACAAATACAAGAAACATACAGAACACCAAACAGACAGGACCAGAAAAAAAACTCACCATGGCACATCATAGTAAATACACTACACGTACAAAACAAAGGGACGATTCTGAAAGCTGCAAAAAAGAAAAAAACAAGTCACATATAAAGAAAAACAACTTAGGATTACAGCTGACTTTTCAGTGAAAACTATGAAAGACAAAAGACCCTGGACCAAAGTATTCCCAGTTTTAAATGATCACAGATGCCGAACCAGATTACTATACCCAGCCCAAATGTCTATTACAGTTAAAGAGGAAAGGAATATCTTCCATGACATATATAGGCTGAAGGAATTTATGTCCACAAAACCAGCCCTTCAGAGAGTTCTGGAAGCAATACAAAGAGCTGAAGAAAGGAATGACTATACCCAAGGGATTTCAGAAAAAAAATCCAATGAAGGTATAAATGTGGAAAAGTACACCTATATCAAGAATGTAAACAGAAATAAAAATGAAAGCATTCAATACCAATCTTTCATTAATAAATTTAAATATTAATGGACTGAACTCCCCAATCAAAAGACAAAGACTATGTTAATGGATTAAGAAAAAAAAAAACATCTTTTTGTTGTCTGCAAGAAACTCACCTCACTTTTATGGAGAGACACTATCTCAAAGTGAAAGGATGCAAAAAATATACCAAGCAAATGGCACTAAGAAAAAAGAAGGGATAGCAATTCTAATATCTGACAAAATAAACTTTAAACTAAAACTAATCAAAAGAGACAAAGAGGACCACTTTATTCTAATCAAAGGAACAATGAATCAAGAAGACATTACAATCATGAACATATATTCACCAAACTCTGGTGCACCCAACTTCACAAAAACAATACTATAGGTCTTTAAGACCCAGATTAACCCCCATCCATTAATAGTAGGTGACTTCAATACTCCACTGTCTCCATTAGATAAGTCAACAGGGCAGAGAGTTAACAGAGAGACATCTAAATTAAACAATACCACATCTCAAATGGTTTTAACAGACATCTATCGAGTATTCCACCCAAGCACCCAAGGACATACTTTCTACTCATCACCCCATGGAAATTTCTCCAAAATCAACCATATGCTGGAGCACAAAAGAAACCTCAACAAATACAAAACGATTGAAATAATTCCATACATTCTATCAGACAACAATGCAATAAAGCTTACAATCAACACCAGAAGAAGCCTTAACCACCACATGAACACATAGAAATTAAATAACACACTCCTGAATGATGAATGGGTCAAAAGAGAAATTAAGACAGAAAAAAAGTATTCCTGAAATTAAATGAAAAGGACAATACAACACGACAGAACCTCTGGGACACACTGAAAGCGGTCCTTAGAGGGAAGTTTATAGCTCTAAGTGCTTACATCAAAAAATTAGAAAGAACACAAATAAATGATTTAACATTACAACTCAACAAACTTGAAAAGCAACAGCAAATGAAACTCAAACCCAGCAGGCAAGAAGAAATAACAAAAATCAGGGCAAAAATTAATGAAATTGAAACAAAGAAAACAATAAAAAGAATCAACAACTCCAAGAGATGGTTCTTTGAAAAGATAAACAAAATCGACAGACTGCTAGCCCAGTTAACCAAAATGAAGAAAGAGCACCTCCAAACCAACAAAATCAGAGAAGAAAGGGGAAACATCAAAACAGACACAAGAAAGATACAAAATATTATAAGGGAATGTTTTAAAAACCTATACGCTACCAAATTTGAAAATCTAAAAGAAATGGATGGATATCTAAAGGCATGGGAACCACCAAAACTAAACCAAGAAGAGATTAACAGCTTAAACAGACCCATAACACACAAAAAATTGAAGCAGTAATACAAAACCTCCTGACTAAAAGAATCCCAGGACCAGATGGATTTAGAGCAGAACCCTGCCAGACATTTAAAGAGGAGCTACATCCAATACTACTTAAGTTATTACAAAAGATAGAAATGGATGGAGAACTTCCAAATT
>NW_008360315.1:3891388-3892014 GCF_000622305.1 Nannospalax galili | reverse complement strand
GATCACCCACCATGATCAAGTTGGCTTTATCCCAGAGATGTAGGGATGGTTTAATATATGTAAGTCAATAAACATCATAAATCATACAAATGGACTCAAGACAAGAACCATATGGTCATCTCAGTAGATGCAGAGAAGTCCTTTGAAAAAATTCAACACGCATTTATTTTCAAAGTCCTAGAGGGAATTGGACTGGAGGGAACATACCTCAACATAAGTAAAGCCATATATAACAAACCCACAGCCCACATCATTCTAAGTGGAGAAAAACTGGAAACATTCCCAAAGAAATCAGGAAGCAGACAAGGCTGTCCACTATCTCTACTCCTTTTTAAAATAGTGCTTGAAACTCTTGAAAGAGCAATAAGACAAGAGAAGGAAATTAGAGGAGTATTAATTGGAAAAGAAGAGATCAAGTTATCTCTTTTTGCAGATAATATGATAATTATATCTAAGAGATGCCAAAAATTCCACCAGAAAACTCCTAGAAATTATTAACATGTTCAGTAAAGTGGCAGGTTACAAAATTAACCAACAAAATTCTGTAGCCTTTCTATATACTAATAACAATCAATCAGAGAAAGACTACATGGAAACACTCCCTTTTACAATAGCCTCAAAAAATA
>NW_008360315.1:3888053-3891140 GCF_000622305.1 Nannospalax galili | reverse complement strand
ATAGACCAATGGAACAAAATTGAAGACCCAAATATGAGTAAATACAATTTTAGCCACCTGATATTTGACAAAGGGGCCAAGAACGTTAACTGGAGGAAAGACAGCATGTTCAGCAAATGGTGCTGGCAAAACTGGATCTCCACTTGTAGAAGAATGAAACGAAACCCCTATCTTTCACCCTGCACAAATGTGAATTATAAATGGCTCAAAGACCTCAATGTAACTCTGAAACCATTAGAAGAAAACATTGGGGAAAACCTGCAACACATAGGCGTACAAAAGGATTTTCTAAACCGGGCATCATTTGCCCAGGAAACAAGGGAAAGAATTAAAAGTGGGACCTCATTAAACGAAAAAGCTTCTGTACATCAAAGGAGACAGCCAAGGATTCAAACAGAAAACCCACAGGATGGGAGAAAATCTTCACCAGCGACACATCCGACAGAGGTTTAATAACCAGAATTTATAACAAACTCAAAAAACAGAGAACCAAGACAAGAAGCAACCCAATTGAAAGATGGGCTAAGGAGCTGAACTGAAAGTTTTCAAAAGAAGAAGTAAAGATGGCTATGAAACATCTAAAAAGATGTTCAACTTGTCTAATAATTAGGGAAATGGAAATTAAAACCACTTTAAGATTTCACCTTACCCCAGTCAGACTGGCTAAGATCAAGAAAACAAATGATACCAAATGTTGGAGAGGATGTGGGGAAAGGGGAACACTCATTCATGGGGCTGCAGACTGGATCAACCACTGTGGAAATCAGTGTGGATAACTCTTAAAAAACTACAAATGAACCTACCGTTTGACCCAGTTATACCACTCCTTGGCATGTACCTAAAGAACTCATCCTATCGCAGAGACACTTGTACATCCATGTTTGTTGCTGCTCTCTTCACCATAGCTAAGAGATGGAAGCAACCTGTGTCCCTCAATTGATCAGTGGATAATGAAAATGTGGTTCATTTATACGATGGAGTTTTACTCAGCAGTAAAGAAAGATGAAATGAAATTTGCAGGTAAATGGATAGAACTAGAAACTCTTATACTAAGTGAAATAACACAGACTCAGAAAAAAAATCGACATATGTTCTCCCTCATATGTGGATCCTAGAACTAGACTCTGATAAATAAGTATGCAAGCAGACATAACTACAGAAACCAGGATAATGGAAAAGAAACAAGGAGGCAAAGGGAAAGAAATAACCTGAAAGAGAACAGTAGGAAACAGGCTTTAATAAGGGAGACATGGATAAAAATTGGGTTAGTTTAAGGGAGTGGGGAGGGAAGGGTATATGAGGAACCTAGGGCATAAGGGGAAAAATGGAGCTCAAGAAAGGTAGGACTACAGGAGAAGGGTATTATTACAGGAGAAAGGGGGGCAATGGGAGCACCTTAAGAGGGAAAACCACAATGGAGGGGTGAGGCAATGTGAGAGATAAACAATAGCTAGCTAGCTTTGAAAACCAGTGAGAACCATATTACTCCTACAACCTACTGACAAATTATACATAGCAGACCAAGAAATATACGCCTAGGTAAGGTTTAGCTGAGAAAAACTGGTCTTTGTCTAAGTTTTATCTACATGACACACAGTAATTAAAAATACCAGACTAGTGAAACTAACCTTCTTGGGTTTAACAGACATAATTTGAGGTTTATACTAATTTCGTCAGAGGGACATAAAGGATATTTTTTGCTTCTTGCCCTCCTAGGTCAACTAGTTCCAGGGGACTATGAGCATCTCTCAAAATGTCCTACAGTGGTGGTGGGTCACCTGTCCTCTTGATCAAGGAGGTCAAGGAAACCCCACCAGGTGGACTTGAACCAGTGTCCATTCTATAAAGAGGAGGGTCAAACAGAGGAATCATTTCCTCCATGCTTCCAAGCGAAGCCAACCATGGTTGAGTAGGACCTTTGACTTTTCTTCACATAGGTGGAACTCATAAAAGAAAGGAGACAGGGGCTCCTCCTAAGCCCAGGTGACCCCTGAGGAACAGATCCTTAAACGACCTTAAGAGTAAAAATAAAACGATTTATCTGGACAAACTCTGTGGCCTTAAACACCCAAAAGGAAAGTATAACCAAAGATTAAAGGTGCCAATATAATTTCTTAAGAGACTATATATATAGCTAAAGGCTACATAGCAAGCAACAATGCCAGACAGGCAATACCTCCTTCTGAGTTGTTGGCCAGGGTCGCCAAAGGGATTCCCAGATAGTAACCCAACATAGAACTTGGAAATTGAACAGCAGACCCCAATCTTATGCAAAGGAATATTGACAACTGAATACCACCTGATGAGTAACAGCTGACCCTGCTAAACAAAGACCTCTAGATAGGCTGACTAGATTCACCAGAAGGACAAGTAGTGGGGAATGGCTGGGGTTCTGACGACACAGCAGACAGTAGCAAGGATATCAAAGTATAAGGGCTATAGTTGGGGGGGAGGGAGGCTATGGGAGGGTGCTACATGGGAAGTGGGTCTAAAAAAAATTCTTCAAACCATAAAAACTTGCTCCTTAATAACTAGTAGATGTGAAAAACATTATCACTGAAATCTACCTGATGACTCTATATCTGTGCTCAGATGCTATGGAGCTCAGAAAGTACCTGACTGTGACTAGTAATAATCAGATATATAGAGATTAGAAATGCATATGCATATTAGTGTCAGTTGTATTAAAATTGATTTTTTCTGGATGAAACTGTGTATTTTAATAATAAAATGGAGTATATATATATTAATGTTTGTTTCGGAAATATGTTTAAATGTATCCAGGTATTCTGATCAAATTCATAAAAACTTAATTTATTAGAGGTTTACAATTATAAAAAGACCAAATTAAATCATTTGGTTGATGAACTTTATTCCAAAAATAATTACATTTAAAAGAACAATGTAAATTAAATAAATAATTAAATATTCTCATTTTTCTAAAAAAGATATAACATGAAACTATGCATTTAAACATATATTCTTTTCACCTTGGCCTCAACAAATGTGTATGCGTGGGTCTCTAATTAAATATTTGTATTTTCCACATAAAGAGAAATACTATGAAGAAGCACATGGCTCTGAACA